>NC_089801.1:57086939-57386939 GCF_029633855.1 Hoplias malabaricus | reverse complement strand
CCCCGGAGTCTTTCTGTAATATTCTCTGAGCTCCAGAGTCTTTCTGTAATATTCTCTGTGCTCCACAGTCTTTCTGTAATATTCTCTGTGCTCCAGTCTTTCTGTAATATTCTCTGTGCCCTGGAGTCTTTCTGCAATATTCTCTGCGCTCCACAGTTTTTCTGTAATATTCTCTGCGCTCCAGAGTCTTTCTGTAATATTCTCTGTGCCCTGGAGTCTTTCTGCAATATTCTCTGCACTCCAGAGTTTTTCTGTAATATTCTCTGCGCTCCAGAGTCTTTGTGTAATATTCTCAATGCACGAGAGTCTTTCTGTAATATTCTCTGTGCTCCAGAGTCTGTCTGTGATATTCTCTGTGCCACAGACTCTCTCTGTAATATTCTCTGTGCTCCAGTCTTTCTGTAATATTCTCTGTGCCCCGGAGTCTGTCTGTGATATTCTCTGCGCTCCAGAGTTTTTCTGTAATATTCTCTGCGCTCCACAGTCTTTCTGTAAAATTCTTTGTGCTTCAGGCTTTCTGTAATAGTCTCTGTGCCACAGAGTCTGTCTGTAATATTCTTTGTGCTCCAGAGTCTTTCTGTAATATTCTCTGTGCTCCAATCTTTCTGTAATATTCTCTGTGCCACAGAGTCTTTCTGTATTGATCTCTGTGCTCCAGAGTCTTTCTGAAATATTCTCTGTGCTCCAGAGTTTCTGTAATATTCTCTGTGCTCCAGTCTTTCTGTAATATTCTCTGTGCCACACAGTCTTTCTGTAAAATTCTTTATGCTCCAGAGTCTTTCTGTAATATTCTCTGTGCTCCAGAATCTTTCTGTAATATTCTCTGTGCTCCAGTCTTTCTGTAATATTCTCTGTGCCACAGACTCTCTCTGTAATATTCTCTGTGCCCCGGAGTCTGTCTGTGATATTCTCTGCGCTCCAGAGTCTTTCTGTAATATTCTCTGCGCTCCACAGTCTTTCTGTAAAATTCTCTGTGCTTCAGGCTTTCCGTAATAGTCTCTGTGCCACAGAGTCTTTCTGTAATATTCTTTGTGCTCTAGAGTCTTTCTTTAATTTTCTCTGTGCTCCAGAGTCTTTCTGTAATATTCTCTGTGCCCCGGAGTCTTTCTGTAATATTCTCTGAGCTCCAGAGTCTTTCTGTAATATTCTCTGTGCTCCAGAGTCTTTCTGTAATATTCTCTGTGCTCCAGTCTTTCTGTAATATTCTCTGTGCCCTGGAGTCTTTCTGCAATATTCTCTGCGCTCCACAGTTTTTCTGTAATATTCTCTGCGCTCCAGAGTCTTTCTGTAATATTCTCTGTGCCCTGGAGTCTTTCTGCAATATTCTCTGCACTCCAGAGTTTTCTGTAATATTCTCTGCGCTCCAGAGTCTTTGTGTAATATTCTCAATGCACGAGAGTCTTTCTGTAATATTCTCTGTGCCCCAGAGTCTGTCTGTGATATTCTCTGTGCCACAGACTCTCTCTGTAATATTCTCTGTGCTCCAGTCTTTCTGTAATATTCTCTGTGCCCCAGAGTCTGTCTGTGATATTCTCTGCGCTCCAGAGTTTTTCTGTAATATTCTCTGCGCTCCACAGTCTTTCTGTAAAATTCTCTGTGCTTCAGGCTTTCTGTAATAGTCTCTGTGCCACAGAGTCTGTCTGTAATATTCTTTGTGCTCCAGAGTCTTTCTGTAATATTCTCTGTGCTCCAGTCTTTCTGTAAAATTCTCTGTGCCCTGGAGTCTTTCTGCAATATTCTCTGCGCTCCACAGTTTTTCTGTAATATTCTCTGTGCTTCAGAGTCTTTCTGTAATATTCTCTGTGCCCTGGAGTCTTTCTGCAATATTCTCTGCGCTCCAGAGTTTTTCTGTAATATTCTCTGTGCCCATGAGTCTTTCTGTAATAATCTCTGTGCCCCAGAGTCTTTCTATAATAGTCTCTGTGCTCCAGAGTCTTTCTGTAATATTCTCAGTGCTCCAGAGTCTTTCTGTAGTATTCTCTGTGCTCCAGAGTCTCTCTGTAAAATTCTCAGTGCTCCAGAGTCTCTCTGTAATATTCTCTGTGCTCCAGAGTTGTTGTTTTAGTTCTTGAAGCAGTAGACCTATGTTCTCTGAAGTGATGGACAGTTACAGAGTGGTGTTTGTGATTTATTAAATCACATTATTGTCTACAGCAATGTCCTGTTATTATTATTATCCTATTAGTGTAAATCTTTTTCAGAGTTGCTGCAGAAAAGACAGACAAACCTCTGATTAACATTATTCATTAGTAAAGAAATGTTTTATGAAAATGTACTTTAAGTTTTGGACACAAACTGCATTTCCTCTTTTCACTAGTTTCCAATACAGAGATCAAATAGCGAGCATCTGTTGACAGTACATCTTAAACTTGATATCCACTTCCTGGACTCATGTTGAGATCAAAAGTCTGAGGTTTTTGTGAAAATCCAGATGTAATTCAAGTGTTCAAATTTCCCTTTGACTCGTATGACACTCAATCAGATAAACCATAATTAATTATATCCTGACAAAAAAATACACTTTTAGTGTTTGTCCTTTTACTCTTGGTGTTTGATGTTATGCCTATTTTCATGAATTTTACTTTAAAGTATTGGGCATAATGAAAGGCCTCAATTGTTCGATTCATATTCCCGTCTAAAATGATTCCTTTTTTCCGTCATAAGATTTTTGTGAGGAGTTGATAGTTGCGTAAGAACTGGGTGAACACATGAGTTTCTTTAGGGTGTTTGGGTTTAGTGTTCCTAGTTAATAATCTATTAAAAAATTTATTGTTCGTACTCTCAGTTTTTAGGGCTTTTACTCTTCATAGTCCCAGGTTTAGGGATTTTCCTCTTGGTAGTCCTAGCATTTAGGACCTTATTTGATGTACCCCCAGTCTTTAGGGTTGTGTTTGTGGTAGTGGTAGACTTTAGGCCTCTTACTGTTGGTATTACTAGATATTGTATTCTTTTAGTCTGGGTAGTGCTGGTCTTAAGACCTCTAAATCATAGATGTTCTAGTCTCTAGGGCCTTAACCCATCGTATCCCTAATCTTTAGGGCTTTTAATCTTATTAAATCGATAGTGCTCATCTTTTCCATGTTTCACACCCTTGCATTTTGAAGATTTAACTCTGACTGTGCTGCTGTATGGTGAGGCAGTAAATTTGCCATAGAGTTTACCACACCAACAGCAACATATTCCAGTGGGTGTCTTGTGATACACAGCCATTAAAAAATGGGAACCCCTGCCTTAAAATTAATTACACTCGAACACAGTACAGCACAATGCCCTCTCAGAAAAAAAGTTATGGTAGAGGTCTGTTATTGTCACCAAAAGTGCAATGTAAATGTATCTTTAAAGGTACAGCAGTGGTGTTAAAGTCCAGTTGTGTTCCCTAAAGGTTCAGTGCATTCTCTTCTCCAGAAGGAGAGGGGGATATCTGTAATATTTCATTATACATCTGTGGAGAATAATTGAACACAATAAAAGTCCTGGAGATGAAACGGGGTGTGTGAGAGAGTGTATAGAGCCTGCAGTTCATACAGTCTCATACAGCATGGTATATGCTACTATTATGTATGTGTAAATGTGTTTGTGAAGTGATTCTGTTTTGTTTTGGGGCAGAAGAACTGCATTCCAGTGTGTGTTTGTTTATGTAAATATACTGAGAATAACTACCTTAAACACTGGAGAAATGCAGAAATGTGAAAAGTCAAATTTGTTCTGCAGTTAACTTTACTTTAATTTGATGTGAGTTTGTTCTTTGTTCCAGGTCAGATGCAGAAGCCTTTTGAAGAAGCATCTTTTGCTCTGAAAATCGGAGACATGAGTGGCCCAGTGTTCACCGACTCCGGCGTCCACATTATCCTCCGCACAGGATAATCCCTCTCTTTCCCTCTTTTATTCATTCCTCTGTCTTCTCCTTAATATTCTTCTGCTCATATAACAGTCCCTGGACTCAACATCAAACACAAAAACTCCATTCTGACTTAAACATTCATAAAGACATGATAGAAATTTTGAAATTTTCCTGAAATGCCTTTAAAGCAATGTTGCCTCGCAGATGGGCCATTTGTCTAGGGTCCAAAACATTTAGACACTTGCTTGTATGGTAAAATGAACATCTACATCGGCCTCTTGCTTGATGATGTCATTTCTTACTTAGAAAATAATGACATCATCTGCCAGTGCCAAGGTGGTGTCTTTCCTTCATCTGACATTATGACATCATACATTTGTACCATTAACTTCATCATTAAAACCTCAGAATGAAAATGAATGACCAATAAAGACAATAAATGTTGAGGCCATCTCTGTGTGGTTTATATAACTGTAATCTAAAACCGTAATACAACCTGTGGTCATCAATACTTTCCCTTTCATCATCTCAACATAGACACAAAATATGGAGGGTTTAATGACAGTGCCATAAACTGGATATTCATTTCCTGAAATCTTAACTCCAGGGTTTTATCAAAACGAACATGAATTTCAAGTTGATCAGCTCAGGTCAGAAAACGTTTGGGAGGGTAAGTAAAATGCTGATATTTCACAGTGGCGCAGCAGGTAGTGTCTCTGTCACAGCTCCAGGGTCCTGGAGGTTTTGGGTTCGAGTCCTGCTCCAGGTGACTGTCTGTGAGGAGTGTGGTGTGTTCTCCCTGTGTCTGCGTGGGGTTCCTCCAGGTGCTCCAGTTTCCTTCTACGGTCCAAAAAACACATTGGACTGATGACTCAAAAGTATCTGTAGGTGTGACTGTGTGTTCCCACCTTGCGCCTAGTGCTTCCCAGTGGATAAGGGTTACAGACAAAGGATGAATGTATACATTCATTCCGTTCAGGTCAGCAACACTTTCCAAATGAATAGCAGTCACGTGACAGTTTAGGGTGAGCAGTGAGGTCAGGTAATTAAACAATGATTGTTATTGTGTTGCCCCCTCCAGGGTGTGTTCCCGCCTTGCACCCAGTGATTCCAGGTAGGCTCTGGACCCACCGCGACCCTGAACTGGATAAGGGTTACAGATAATGAATGAATATTATTGTGTTTACAGCAACACGAAAAACTTCAGTCTGTTACGAGCAGAAATGGGCCAAGAACCTCCACTTTGATAATGACTGAAAAATTTAAAAACATTTCCACTAAAACAAAACAGGAAAATATATTGCTTATTGTAGTAAATAAAATTATTAAGGAATTTGGAGGATTTTTGATGCATTAAAGGACCCAAGCCTGAGCTAAATAACTGACCTCTCAGCCCTCAGACAGCACTGCATCAAGAATCATCATTTATTAATTATAAATATAACCACATGGAAGTCAGGTTTTTTTGACAAACCTTATATCAAACACAGGGTGGCACGGTGGCGCAGCAGGTAGTGTCGCAGTTACACAGCTCCAAGGACCTTGAGGTCATGGGTTGGATTTCCGCTCCGGGTGACTGTCTGTGAGGAGTTTGGTTGAGGTCTGCGTGGGTTTCCTCCGGGTGCTCCAGTTTCCTCCCACAGTTCAAAAACACATGTTGATAGGTGGATTGGCGACTGAAAAAGTGTCCGTAGGTGTGAGTGTGTGAGTGAATGTGTGTGTGTGTCGGTGTTGCCCTGTGAAGGACTGGCACCCCCTCCAGGGTGTGTTCCCGCCTTGTGGCCAATGATTCCAGGTAGGCTCTGGGCCCACCGCGACCCTGAACTGGATAAGCGGTTACAGATAATGAATGAATGAATGAATATAAACCCAACCAAAAGTAATTACCTCTACAAGTGATATTTCCACTATATGGCATCAATTTCTATAGGCTCAGAGGTATGTGGGATGGGTCATAAAAAGTGGAGCTGTGTTGTGGCCAATATTTCAAACCTTTCTTTTAAGTAATGAACAAAGCTAGATTAGCTCTGGAAAATAATAAGAGGATCATCCATCTAAAACAAGTCTTTTATGGTTTGAGGTCTTGTCAAAGGTCAGAAGCCCCTGATGGCTTCTTTTATGCTCAGATGTACACATGACATCATATTCTGCCTTTAAGATGTCTTCTGTCTCTTTCGGGGACGCCCATGCCCTCTGAAGAACAAACTGATCTTCTGTCCCATCGAGTCACCAACAAATTAGATTTGAACTACTTCATCACCCCGTGTCTTCAGTCACTAAATGTCTTTGTGTGGCTGTGAAATATAATGCTAGCATTGCGAAGAGGTAAATGCTTAAATCACTACAATCACATTTTTATTTAAAATATCTTATGAAATATAAACAGATTAGATACTGCTCATTTACATCATGGTGTAAGATTGGGATACTTTCATTCCTGTCTGTAATATTTTTAGTGCTCCAGAGTGTTTCTGTAATATTCTCTGTGCCACAGAGTCTTTCTGTAATATTCTCATTGCTCCAGAGTCTTTCTATAATAGTCTCAGTGCTCCAGAGTCTTTCTATAATATTCTCTGTGCTCCAGAGTCTTTCTGTAATATTCTCTGTGCTCCAGAGTCTTTCTATAATATTCTCAGTGTTCCAGAGTCTTTCTGTAATATTCTCAGTGCTCCAGAGTCTTTCTGTAATATACTCTGTGCTCCAGAGTCTTTCTATAATAGTCTCTGTGCTCCAGAGTCTCTCTATAATATTCTCAGTGCTCCAGAGTCTTTCTGTAATATTCTCAGTGCTCCAGAGTCTTTCTATAATATTCTCAGTGCTCCAGAGTCTCTCTGTAATATTCTCAGTGCTCCAGAGTCTCTCTGTAATATTCTCTGTGCTCCAGAGTCTCTCTGTAATATTCTCTGTGCTCCAGAGTCTTTCTGTAATATTCTCTGTGCCCCGGAGTCTTTCTGTAATATTCTTTATGCTCCAGAGTCTTTCTGTAATATTCTCTGCGCTCCACAGTTTTTCTGTAATATTCTCTGCGCTCCAGAGTCTTTCTGTAATATTCTCTGTGCCCTGGAGTCTTTCTGCAATATTCTCTGCACTCCAGAGTCTTTCTGTAATATTCTCTGTGCTCCAGTCTTTCTGTAATATTCTCTGCGCTCCAGAATCTTTCTGTAATATTCTCTGTGCTCCAGTCTTTCTGTAATATTCTCTGTGCCACAGACTCTCTCTGTAATATTCTCTGTGCTCCAGTCTTTCTGTAATATTCTCTGTGCCCCGGAGTCTGTCTGTGATATTCTCTGCGCTCCAGAGTTTTTCTGTAATATTCTCTGCGCTCCACAGTCTTTCTGTAAAATTCTTTGTGCTTCAGGCTTTCTGTAATAGTCTCTGTGCCACAGAGTCTGTCTGTAATATTCTTTGTGCTCCAGAGTCTTTCTGTAATATTCTCTGTGCTCCAATCTTTCTGTAATATTCTCTGTGCCACAGAGTCTTTCTGTATTGATCTCTGTGCTCCAGAGTCTTTCTGAAATATTCTCTGTGCTCCAGAGTTTCTGTAATATTCTCTGTGCTCCAGTCTTTCTGTAATATTCTCTGTGCCACACAGTCTTTCTGTAAAATTCTTTATGCTCCAGAGTCTTTCTGTAATATTCTCTGTGCTCCAGAATCTTTCTGTAATATTCTCTGTGCTCCAGTCTTTCTGTAATATTCTCTGTGCCACAGACTCTCTCTGTAATATTCTCTGTGCCCCGGAGTCTGTCTGTGATATTCTCTGCGCTCCAGAGTCTTTCTGTAATATTCTCTGCGCTCCACAGTCTTTCTGTAAAATTCTCTGTGCTTCAGGCTTTCCGTAATAGTCTCTGTGCCACAGAGTCTTTCTGTAATATTCTTTGTGCTCTAGAGTCTTTCTTTAATTTTCTCTGTGCTCCAGAGTCTTTCTGTAATATTCTCTGTGCCCCGGAGTCTTTCTGTAATATTCTCTGAGCTCCAGAGTCTTTCTGTAATATTCTCTGTGCTCCAGAGTCTTTCTGTAATATTCTCTGTGCTCCAGTCTTTCTGTAATATTCTCTGTGCCCTGGAGTCTTTCTGCAATATTCTCTGCGCTCCACAGTTTTTCTGTAATATTCTCTGCGCTCCAGAGTCTTTCTGTAATATTCTCTGTGCCCTGGAGTCTTTCTGCAATATTCTCTGCACTCCAGAGTTTTCTGTAATATTCTCTGCGCTCCAGAGTCTTTGTGTAATATTCTCAATGCACGAGAGTCTTTCTGTAATATTCTCTGTGCCCCAGAGTCTGTCTGTGATATTCTCTGTGCCACAGACTCTCTCTGTAATATTCTCTGTGCTCCAGTCTTTCTGTAATATTCTCTGTGCCCCAGAGTCTGTCTGTGATATTCTCTGCGCTCCAGAGTTTTTCTGTAATATTCTCTGCGCTCCACAGTCTTTCTGTAAAATTCTCTGTGCTTCAGGCTTTCTGTAATAGTCTCTGTGCCACAGAGTCTGTCTGTAATATTCTTTGTGCTCCAGAGTCTTTCTGTAATATTCTCTGTGCTCCAGTCTTTCTGTAAAATTCTCTGTGCCCTGGAGTCTTTCTGCAATATTCTCTGCGCTCCACAGTTTTTCTGTAATATTCTCTGTGCTTCAGAGTCTTTCTGTAATATTCTCTGTGCCCTGGAGTCTTTCTGCAATATTCTCTGCGCTCCAGAGTTTTTCTGTAATATTCTCTGTGCCCATGAGTCTTTCTGTAATAATCTCTGTGCCCCAGAGTCTTTCTATAATAGTCTCTGTGCTCCAGAGTCTTTCTGTAATATTCTCAGTGCTCCAGAGTCTTTCTGTAGTATTCTCTGTGCTCCAGAGTCTCTCTGTAAAATTCTCAGTGCTCCAGAGTCTCTCTGTAATATTCTCTGTGCTCCAGAGTTGTTGTTTTAGTTCTTGAAGCAGTAGACCTATGTTCTCTGAAGTGATGGACAGTTACAGAGTGGTGTTTGTGATTTATTAAATCACATTATTGTCTACAGCAATGTCCTGTTATTATTATTATCCTATTAGTGTAAATCTTTTTCAGAGTTGCTGCAGAAAAGACAGACAAACCTCTGATTAACATTATTCATTAGTAAAGAAATGTTTTATGAAAATGTACTTTAAGTTTTGGACACAAACTGCATTTCCTCTTTTCACTAGTTTCCAATACAGAGATCAAATAGCGAGCATCTGTTGACAGTACATCTTAAACTTGATATCCACTTCCTGGACTCATGTTGAGATCAAAAGTCTGAGGTTTTTGTGAAAATCCAGATGTAATTCAAGTGTTCAAATTTCCCTTTGACTCGTATGACACTCAATCAGATAAACCATAATTAATTATATCCTGACAAAAAAATACACTTTTAGTGTTTGTCCTTTTACTCTTGGTGTTTGATGTTATGCCTATTTTCATGAATTTTACTTTAAAGTATTGGGCATAATGAAAGGCCTCAATTGTTCGATTCATATTCCCGTCTAAAATGATTCCTTTTTTCCGTCATAAGATTTTTGTGAGGAGTTGATAGTTGCGTAAGAACTGGGTGAACACATGAGTTTCTTTAGGGTGTTTGGGTTTAGTGTTCCTAGTTAATAATCTATTAAAAAATTTATTGTTCGTACTCTCAGTTTTTAGGGCTTTTACTCTTCATAGTCCCAGGTTTAGGGATTTTCCTCTTGGTAGTCCTAGCATTTAGGACCTTATTTGATGTACCCCCAGTCTTTAGGGTTGTGTTTGTGGTAGTGGTAGACTTTAGGCCTCTTACTGTTGGTATTACTAGATATTGTATTCTTTTAGTCTGGGTAGTGCTGGTCTTAAGACCTCTAAATCATAGATGTTCTAGTCTCTAGGGCCTTAACCCATCGTATCCCTAATCTTTAGGGCTTTTAATCTTATTAAATCGATAGTGCTCATCTTTTCCATGTTTCACACCCTTGCATTTTGAAGATTTAACTCTGACTGTGCTGCTGTATGGTGAGGCAGTAAATTTGCCATAGAGTTTACCACACCAACAGCAACATATTCCAGTGGGTGTCTTGTGATACACAGCCATTAAAAAATGGGAACCCCTGCCTTAAAATTAATTACACTCGAACACAGTACAGCACAATGCCCTCTCAGAAAAAAAGTTATGGTAGAGGTCTGTTATTGTCACCAAAAGTGCAATGTAAATGTATCTTTAAAGGTACAGCAGTGGTGTTAAAGTCCAGTTGTGTTCCCTAAAGGTTCAGTGCATTCTCTTCTCCAGAAGGAGAGGGGGATATCTGTAATATTTCATTATACATCTGTGGAGAATAATTGAACACAATAAAAGTCCTGGAGATGAAACGGGGTGTGTGAGAGAGTGTATAGAGCCTGCAGTTCATACAGTCTCATACAGCATGGTATATGCTACTATTATGTATGTGTAAATGTGTTTGTGAAGTGATTCTGTTTTGTTTTGGGGCAGAAGAACTGCATTCCAGTGTGTGTTTGTTTATGTAAATATACTGAGAATAACTACCTTAAACACTGGAGAAATGCAGAAATGTGAAAAGTCAAATTTGTTCTGCAGTTAACTTTACTTTAATTTGATGTGAGTTTGTTCTTTGTTCCAGGTCAGATGCAGAAGCCTTTTGAAGAAGCATCTTTTGCTCTGAAAATCGGAGACATGAGTGGCCCAGTGTTCACCGACTCCGGCGTCCACATTATCCTCCGCACAGGATAATCCCTCTCTTTCCCTCTTTTATTCATTCCTCTGTCTTCTCCTTAATATTCTTCTGCTCATATAACAGTCCCTGGACTCAACATCAAACACAAAAACTCCATTCTGACTTAAACATTCATAAAGACATGATAGAAATTTTGAAATTTTCCTGAAATGCCTTTAAAGCAATGTTGCCTCGCAGATGGGCCATTTGTCTAGGGTCCAAAACATTTAGACACTTGCTTGTATGGTAAAATGAACATCTACATCGGCCTCTTGCTTGATGATGTCATTTCTTACTTAGAAAATAATGACATCATCTGCCAGTGCCAAGGTGGTGTCTTTCCTTCATCTGACATTATGACATCATACATTTGTACCATTAACTTCATCATTAAAACCTCAGAATGAAAATGAATGACCAATAAAGACAATAAATGTTGAGGCCATCTCTGTGTGGTTTATATAACTGTAATCTAAAACCGTAATACAACCTGTGGTCATCAATACTTTCCCTTTCATCATCTCAACATAGACACAAAATATGGAGGGTTTAATGACAGTGCCATAAACTGGATATTCATTTCCTGAAATCTTAACTCCAGGGTTTTATCAAAACGAACATGAATTTCAAGTTGATCAGCTCAGGTCAGAAAACGTTTGGGAGGGTAAGTAAAATGCTGATATTTCACAGTGGCGCAGCAGGTAGTGTCTCTGTCACAGCTCCAGGGTCCTGGAGGTTTTGGGTTCGAGTCCTGCTCCAGGTGACTGTCTGTGAGGAGTGTGGTGTGTTCTCCCTGTGTCTGCGTGGGGTTCCTCCAGGTGCTCCAGTTTCCTTCTACGGTCCAAAAAACACATTGGACTGATGACTCAAAAGTATCTGTAGGTGTGACTGTGTGTTCCCACCTTGCGCCTAGTGCTTCCCAGTGGATAAGGGTTACAGACAAAGGATGAATGTATACATTCATTCCGTTCAGGTCAGCAACACTTTCCAAATGAATAGCAGTCACGTGACAGTTTAGGGTGAGCAGTGAGGTCAGGTAATTAAACAATGATTGTTATTGTGTTGCCCCCTCCAGGGTGTGTTCCCGCCTTGCACCCAGTGATTCCAGGTAGGCTCTGGACCCACCGCGACCCTGAACTGGATAAGGGTTACAGATAATGAATGAATATTATTGTGTTTACAGCAACACGAAAAACTTCAGTCTGTTACGAGCAGAAATGGGCCAAGAACCTCCACTTTGATAATGACTGAAAAATTTAAAAACATTTCCACTAAAACAAAACAGGAAAATATATTGCTTATTGTAGTAAATAAAATTATTAAGGAATTTGGAGGATTTTTGATGCATTAAAGGACCCAAGCCTGAGCTAAATAACTGACCTCTCAGCCCTCAGACAGCACTGCATCAAGAATCATCATTTATTAATTATAAATATAACCACATGGAAGTCAGGTTTTTTTGACAAACCTTATATCAAACACAGGGTGGCACGGTGGCGCAGCAGGTAGTGTCGCAGTTACACAGCTCCAAGGACCTTGAGGTCATGGGTTGGATTTCCGCTCCGGGTGACTGTCTGTGAGGAGTTTGGTTGAGGTCTGCGTGGGTTTCCTCCGGGTGCTCCAGTTTCCTCCCACAGTTCAAAAACACATGTTGATAGGTGGATTGGCGACTGAAAAAGTGTCCGTAGGTGTGAGTGTGTGAGTGAATGTGTGTGTGTGTCGGTGTTGCCCTGTGAAGGACTGGCACCCCCTCCAGGGTGTGTTCCCGCCTTGTGGCCAATGATTCCAGGTAGGCTCTGGGCCCACCGCGACCCTGAACTGGATAAGCGGTTACAGATAATGAATGAATGAATGAATATAAACCCAACCAAAAGTAATTACCTCTACAAGTGATATTTCCACTATATGGCATCAATTTCTATAGGCTCAGAGGTATGTGGGATGGGTCATAAAAAGTGGAGCTGTGTTGTGGCCAATATTTCAAACCTTTCTTTTAAGTAATGAACAAAGCTAGATTAGCTCTGGAAAATAATAAGAGGATCATCCATCTAAAACAAGTCTTTTATGGTTTGAGGTCTTGTCAAAGGTCAGAAGCCCCTGATGGCTTCTTTTATGCTCAGATGTACACATGACATCATATTCTGCCTTTAAGATGTCTTCTGTCTCTTTCGGGGACGCCCATGCCCTCTGAAGAACAAACTGATCTTCTGTCCCATCGAGTCACCAACAAATTAGATTTGAACTACTTCATCACCCCGTGTCTTCAGTCACTAAATGTCTTTGTGTGGCTGTGAAATATAATGCTAGCATTGCGAAGAGGTAAATGCTTAAATCACTACAATCACATTTTTATTTAAAATATCTTATGAAATATAAACAGATTAGATACTGCTCATTTACATCATGGTGTAAGATTGGGATACTTTCATTCCTGTCTGTAATATTTTTAGTGCTCCAGAGTGTTTCTGTAATATTCTCTGTGCCACAGAGTCTTTCTGTAATATTCTCATTGCTCCAGAGTCTTTCTATAATAGTCTCAGTGCTCCAGAGTCTTTCTATAATATTCTCTGTGCTCCAGAGTCTTTCTGTAATATTCTCTGTGCTCCAGAGTCTTTCTATAATATTCTCAGTGTTCCAGAGTCTTTCTGTAATATTCTCAGTGCTCCAGAGTCTTTCTGTAATATACTCTGTGCTCCAGAGTCTTTCTATAATAGTCTCTGTGCTCCAGAGTCTCTCTATAATATTCTCAGTGCTCCAGAGTCTTTCTGTAATATTCTCAGTGCTCCAGAGTCTTTCTATAATATTCTCAGTGCTCCAGAGTCTCTCTGTAATATTCTCAGTGCTCCAGAGTCTCTCTGTAATATTCTCTGTGCTCCAGAGTCTCTCTGTAATATTCTCTGTGCTCCAGAGTCTTTCTGTAATATTCTCAGTGCTCCAGAGTCTTTCTATAATATTCTCAGTGCTCCAGAGTCTCTCTGTAATATTCTCAGTGCTCCAGAGTCTCTCTGTAATATTCTCTGTGCTCCAGAGTCTTTCTGTAATATTCTCTGTGCTCCAGAGTTGTTGTTTTAGTTCTTGAAGCAGTAGACCTATGTTCTCTGAAGTGATGGAGCTCTATCCTACAGTTACAGAGTGGTGTTTGTGATTTATTAAATCACATTATTATCTACAGCAATGTCCTGTTATTATTTTTATCCTATTAGTGTAAATCTTTCTCAGAGTTGCAGCTGAAAACACAGACAAACCTCTGATTAACATTATTCATTGGCAAAGAAATGTTTTATGAAAATGTACTTTAAGTTTTGGACACAAACTGCATTTCCTCTTTTCACTAGTTTCCAATACAGAGATCAAATAGCGAGCATCTGTTGACAGTACATCTTAAACTTGATATCCACTTCCTGGACTCATGTTGAGATCAAAAGTCTGAGGTTTTGTGAAAATCCAGATGTAATTCAAGTGTTCAAATTTCCCTTTGACTCGTATGACACTCAATCAGATAAACCATAATTAATTATATCCTGACAAAAAAATACACTTTTAGTGTTTGTCCTTTTACTCTTGGTGTTTGATGTTATGCCTATTTTCATGAATTTTACTTTAAAGTATTGGGCATAATGAAAGGCCTCAATTGTTCGATTCATATTCTCGTCTAAAATGATTCCTTTTTTCAGTCATAAGATTTTTCTGAGAAGTTGATAGTTGCGTAAGAACTGGGTGAACACATGAGTTTCTTTAGGATGTTTGGGTTTAGTGTTCCTAGTTAATAATCTATTAAAAAATGTATTGTTAGTACTCTCAGGTTTTTACTTTTCATAGTCCCAGGTTTAGGGATTTTCCTCTTGGTAGCCCTAGCATTTAGGACCTTATTTGATGTACCCCAGGTGCAGTGGCGTATGGTGGTCTTACAAGGAGGGGAAGCTCAATTTCGGCCTACATCATAAAATGTGTCGGTTTATTTATACGTAAATTCTTCCCTCCGTTCCTTTTTAAGAAAATGCTCTTTGACCCTGTCGTACCAACAAGGCGTCTTTTCCAGGGACTTGACTAGTGTCCTCTCAATGGCCAGCAGAGCTAGGCTGCTTAAACGGCCTTGGCCCATGTGAAGTGTGTCCGCCTGTGAGTGCTTTGTGACGGTGGAGGGGCTGAGCAGCACCCTCTGGACAGAAACTGCGATAGAAGTCAGAAAGAGTGATAGAAGACAGTCTCCAAACACAAGCAGCTACAAAAACCCCACCAGAAATAGAAGCTCGATTTGTCGCTATTCGTTTTTAACAAAGAAAATGCCGCTAAAAGGATTAAGAAAGTCTCCAGTTCAACTCAGAACAGAATGAAAATATAATGCTCCCACGGATCTTTAAACCAAAGGATCGCTGATTCACTCATTTCGCTGTCAATCAAAAAGGGATTCAGCCTCAGACAGATCATCCAATCATCATGCAGAAGCTGAGTGTCCGGGCCAGCCGAGGCCAGCCCACTGCCCCATAGACCCCCAGAGACGCTGAGCTCGTCTCATGACTCGTCTCATTTCGCTGCACTTGGCTGCTTCGCTATTGAACTCAGTGTCCACACTGTTTAAAGCACCGTGAAGCTGCGGGAATGATTGAGAGGAAAGCCGCGTCTTTACCGGCGATAAGAAGCTGATTCTGAACAAAAGTTGAGCGCGTTGTAGTGCATATTTATTCAATGACATGCACACACAACAGTATATAGTTGATCACTTATTTTTTAACATTTTAGGGCAAGCTGAGCTTCCCTTGCAGTCTTAGAGCAATCGCCTCTGCCCCAGTGTTTAGGGTTGTGTTTGTGGTAGTGGTAGACTTTAGGCCTCTTACTGTTGGTATTACTAGATTTTGTATTCTTTTAGTCTGGGTAGTGCTGGTCTTAAGGCCTCTAAATCATAGATGTTCTAGTCTTTAGGGCCTTAACCCATCGTATCCCTAATCTTTAAGGCTTTTAATCTTATTAGGACCAGTTTTTAGGGTTCTATATCTCGATAGGGTTCATCTTTAAGACTCTAACTTTTGGTGTTTTTAGTTTTACTCTTTTTATTCTCTGCATAGTGCCTTTTGTTGTGTGAATGTTTAGGGATTTAACTTTGGTTTAGAATGACTAAACTCTTAGGACTCTTATTATTGGTAAAAACCAGTTTAGTGGTCATCTTGTATCGGGAATTTAGAGCCTTTCTTCAGTATTTTGATCCTCCTGTTTGATTAGAAAGACAGAATAAAGATAACTGGAAAGATTAAATTGTGACAGTGTACACATTTATAGCAGAAGTGAAAAGGAAACAAGCTAAACTTTTTTTCTAAGAGTATATATATATATATATATATATATATATATATATATATATATATATATATATATATATATATATATATATAATGTTCTTGTAGTAAGTACAATGAGCATTGACTTTGGGTGCTGAAATGTGAGTGATTATAAAATCTAAAATCTGTGCAATAAATCTGAAACTCTCGTTTCCTCATTGATGAAAGTTATCCTGGGGTTCTCAGCAAATCTGAAAGTATTTGGCCTTGAGTCCATTGTTCCCCTAGAGCTGATTGTAAATGTATCTGTTGTTCTCTATAATTGTATGAAGATATTCCTCAGTGTCCTGGTGTCTTATTAACACACATGATTTAAACAACTGACAGCTGTCTGCTTCACTGGCTGTGATCCAATCCCATGTAAACACCAGGCAAGAGCAGAGTATAAAAGATATCCATCACGCTCATTCACTCAAAACTGAGCAGGACTCTGGACAGAGAAGCGAAGGATTGCAGACCTCCACTGATTTCAGGTGTGTCCTCATCATCTTTATTATTATTTAAGATATTAATATTCAGAGAAGTAAATGCTTAGTATGGGCTGTATACTCTAACCGTGATTTGTCTTTTTTTTAGCTAAGTGTACTTTATCTTTGCTTATTCTGTAGCTCTGTAGAGTGCCATACTCACCCTTTTCTCCACAGTGGAAAATAGTTCTGTTTCTTAATGAAACGTCTGTGACCTGCTTTGGTCCAAACGAGCCCCACAGCAGTGTGCCCACTTTCAGCACCTGTTCCTTTAAATGATAATGAGCTGCTCGCTGTTCACCCCGACCCCGAGCGCACAGCAGTGAGGAGCAAGGACTAGAAGCTCTGGTTTTAGCCATTTTTGATCAGTTCTCTTACTTTTCTGTTCTCGTTTTCTCCTTTTTTGTTTTCTCTGTGTCTGTTTTGTTGTGTTTAAACTCGGTTTTTGCGCTCTCACATAAACGTGGGTCCAGAGCTGTGATTAGACAGACTCAGATGAGGGGGCGGACGATTCTCAAATCTCTGCACTTGACCGAAGCAGAGCAGAATCAAAACCTCTCGTTTTATGTGGTGTTTTCTGACTTAGCACACAGAAAACAGACTGGGGGTCTTGTTTCAGAGTGTGTGCTTTGGTAGGCTCAAGATCCACATCTTAATTTGACTAGGTTCTGAACAAGGATTTTTTTCTACATGTCCCCTTTAAAGTTTGGAAAGTAACTGTTCATGCTACAATAAAATAATAAATATTACTACTGAAAGGTAATTTACAAATATTATTGTGACATCCCTGACATGTTATATAGTTTGTTCACTATTATTCTGTGTTTTAAGACTAACTAAACATAAAATTAAAAAAAGCAAGTAATCAAAATTAGTACTTCTTGCCAGTTTTCACATAGTTAGAAAACCTCTAATAATTAATTAATTATAATAATTAAAAATGACGTTTGATGACAGATGATGCTTATATAATAAGAAGTTTAAACTCTTGGTTTTTGAACTGTGAGGAACAGTTCTGGTTATGGGTTCTATTGGTTTCACAGAGAAACACTATATTTATTTTTATCAATGGAATATGTGTTATTGTTGAAGGCTGATGAAAAATGGTGAATGCTAAATGTTTAATAATTTGTTCTTTTGTCTTTCTACAGGATTCAGACTCCACTATGATGGTGAGGTTATATTAATTTATAAAAAAAAGATCAACATTATTTCTGACATCTGTAAAAGCTTAAATTACACATCTGTGTACTCAGTCAAAAGAAAGGGTTTTTTGTTTTTCGTGACTGAATTTACGTTTTATACTATACGGAGAACACATTTGTGATGTTTACACATTTTAGTGAGCAGTTTCTAACATCTATAAAAAAAAATCCTAAATGTCATTTTAATTATTTTTATCAATTTGTTAAACTCGTCAACACGTATCTGGATATTTTTAAAAAACAAATGTTTTTGCCTATGATTTTGGCCTCTTGTCCAATGTAAACATCCTAATCCTAACCTCTAATCCTAACCCTAATCACCCTAATGGACTGGCATGATAATGCAACCATATTTGTATTAGTCTGGAGTGGGACAGCCCCCTCCAGGGTGTATTCCCGCCTTGTGCCAAATGATTCCAGGTAGGCTCTGGACCCACCGCGACCCTGAACTGGATAAGCGCTTACAGATAATGAATGAATGAATGAATGGAGTGGGACATTTTCAAAAACTGAGGGAGGAAAATCTCAGTTTTTAAAAATATCCGGATCTGTGTGGACGGGGTCTCAGCTAATAAATGCTTACTCTTCATTAAAATGTACAATTCTGTGTTTTATGTAAAGAATGTGGCATTAATGTTAAATATTTTGTCTGTTTTTTTTTGTTTTTTTTTTAAATATTGCACCCGTTAACTTGAGTGTTAACTTTAGCATTAGTGCCAGACTCTTAGTGCCAACACTTCTACATTTTTTCTTATCGTCTCTGGAGAGAACGTGGCCACTTATATTTCACTCAGAATGTAGAGGACAACAGGTAACAGGACTAGAGTAACTGCACATGAACTCTGACTTGTTTCTGACTTGTTTTTAGCTGCTGCTTGCTCTAGTGCTCCCCCTGGTGGTGCACGCTGCTCCTCTGACCGTCTTCAAGCCTCAGGACTGCGAGGAAGTTTACAACAATGTCTCCGTAAAAACTGGAGTTTACACCATTTACCCCGGGGCCCCAGATACAGCTGTGAAAGTTTACTGTGATATGGGCTGTGACGATGACCGCGGAAAGTGGACAGTGAGTAGTAAATTTTCAAGGAAGAATAAGAAGGTCTTCTATATTATTTACATTTTAAGAAACCAATTACTCCTTATATTTACATTTCTTTAAAGGACAATTCACATGCGATAAAGAATAAGAAAATGAAAGTGGTCTCTCTCTCTCTCTCTCTCTCAGGTGATTCAGAGGAGGACGGATGGTAGTGTGAATTTCTACAGATCCTGGGAGCAATACAAGAACGGCTTTGGGAACGCGAGCAATGAATACTGGCTGGGTGAGGTGTCTGCTTTATTGATCCACAAGGGAACCTTTACAGTTAGCTGCCTTTATTTTCTCTGGGTTTAAGTATCATCTCATTCTGTTACAGTGCTATGACAAAAGATTTAGACAGTGAGACAGTGTCGGGACGGTATGGAGGGAAAAGGAGTGTGTAAATATGATGCATTGAAAATTCATATTCATCTCGTCATGTATTCAAAATCAGTAGAATTTAGTCATTTTTCTTCCTTGAGGGTTAAGGGCCTGTTCCATGGGCACCACCAGGAATCCCCAGTGAGATGATAAAGATATTAAAAGGTATATAGATTCTGGTAGAAGGACTGTGTAAAGTTGTGCTATATTTGACACAGGTCTGCAGAACATCTTCTTCATCACATCCAAAAGAAAGTATGAGCTGAGAGTTTACATGGAGGACTTTGAGAAAGGAGGCGTTTACGCTCATTACACCTCCTTCTTCATCGACTCAGAGACATACAGGTACAAACTGCACATCTCCGGCTTCATCAACGGAGGCGCAGGTGAGCCACCAGATTCCTCATCCACTTTAGTTACTGATGAGATATGAGCTGTTTAACCTCACTGTCAGGACAAGACAGGGAAACAATACCATTTAACACATTTTACATTCCAGTTTACAAGTGTCAAACAAGTCCTGTAACATTATCTCTTTACATTGACTTAACTTTAATGTTAAAGGTGACATTTTACCCAAAAACTAGTGTAAGTGAGTAGTTTGTGTGCGAAACAGAAATAGACATATTTGATTTCAACTTATTCCTTAAGAGAACAGACACAAGCACACACACACACACACACACACACACAGCGTGCCCACACACCTTAGTTCTTAAGGTGGAATGGAAGATTTTCTAAGCAATAGTGTGTTAGTTAAAAGTGTAGCTTAAACAAGGCTCTAAGAGTACGTACTTTTCTGGGATTTTTTCTTATTAAACACTGCAACACTGATCTTTATTCAGTGAAATGTTAATCCTATTAGGTATATCTAATATTCCTGGTTGATATTTCTAATACTTCTGAGATTTGAAAGTTTATTCACCAGTTTCTAGAGTGCTTTATATGTCTTAAGTGATTTTAATTGACAGTGTCTTTCTCTGATGGTAGGTAAAATTAAAATGAGTTAAGGAAATATAACTAGAAAATAACATAAGACATATTCATTTGATATATTCACCTAAGAACAAATAAAATAAACCAGAAAAGTATTAGAGATACCCAGATCTTAGATGTCTCCTCATTAGTAACTAAGTTAAAGTTACTGCTTTAGGGATACAGTGTTTTATAATCAGGAAATATCTAAAAACATAATATATTATATATTTTCAGGAGAATCACTGCTGTATCACAATGAGCGAGAGTTTGCTACATTTGACAAAGACACTAACAACTGCGCTGTGGCTTATTCTGGTGGACACTGGTATAACAACTGTATTCAGTCCAACCCTAATGGCCTTTACAAGTGGGGACCTTCAGCTAGTCTGAACACCGCCGTCAACTGGTGCAGCTGGAAAGGCTGCAATTATTCCCTCAAGTCCTTTGTGATGAAGATTAGACGAGCTGTTTAACATCACAGGTTTAAGGCTGGAACTCAGGAATAATCCATGATATTGTACCTCACACTGACAAAAATGCTGCCTCAGCAGGAGAAATCAGTTTAATACTCATCCCTAGCTCTGAACTTTCTCATTCTGAGATTGTTATGAGAATATTACTGTATTATTTAAGGATTATCAAGACATTATTGGCTTATGTCATTATACAAAGTGAATTTTTGTTTGTACAATTAGTGAAATGTAGGGGGTAACACCATTAAAATTTTCCTGCCCCAGATAAGACCCCTACAAAAACAAAGGGTCCTTAATTCATATGCCAAACAATTAAAATTATTTGCCAGTATAATTTATAGAGAATTTTGCTTCATAGACTTTATTAAATATTTGCTTAAAACAAACAGAAATAAATAAATACATTTTAGAAAAACGTCAAAAAACCTCCAACACATTATCTAGTGTAATACATTTTTACAACAATCCAAACATGTGAGCTATATTTAAGATCACCTTGCTAAGACATTATTTTTCAGTGTAAAACTCTGCTTTCGAAACTCTGACTTGATAATGCAATGGGAAATTATTTTTGTGATTTAGATTTTCTTGAAATCGAATATTTACTTCAGTTTTGTATCAGCTTGTTGCCTGTTGAGCTGTTTGTGTGAAAGATTTATAATCACCTGCTTAATGACAGTACCATATCATCAAAATGTAAAATGTATCTATATCTCCAGAGAGTTGATACATAATCCACCCTGCGATTGGTGGATGGAAATTGATTGTTCATGCCTAAATCTCTTTGTTCTTTCTTTCTCTATCAAAAGCATTAAATAAAAAACAAAGATTAAGTTTTTGTACTAATGTGTTTCTTTATTACATATTCTGTTATATTATATATATATTAGCAAAGATACATTTTGAAAAATCCTCACACACAAACAAACTGGTATGGACATTTGATATGAGAGTGACACACTGTGCTATATATATATATATATATATATATATATATATATATATATATATATATATATATATATATATATATATATACAAAAAAATCTTTTGTGAGTTTTTGCCAGAATACAGTAAAGCGTTGTTTACGGATGTTTTAACTACAAGCACTAATACAGTTTTAAGGTTTAATTCATAATATTACTTTAATTTGATTTATCAGAAACAACATCCTTTTTAAGATTAAACAACAAAATGAGACAAATTAAGATATTGTGCAAAAGGATCTAGCTGTGTTTGTTTTTCTTTTAATGATTAACTGCGAACAGATTCATTTTTGAGTTCACTTCCTGTAAACAAACCCTTGAGAATTCCCAGTGTGAGATAATCTCCAACAAACTCGACCCTGTCCTACAGGGAGAGACTTTAAAAACGGTGCTGCCATCCACTAAAGAAAACTTGGACTAAATGGTGAGTTACATTTGTGCCTCTTTAGCTTAGTGTCATTGGCCACATTTTCCTTTTCCAAATTGTGACTTTATAAGTGAAGGTCAAAATATTCGTCATTTTAATGTTGTAATGTTTTCATATTTAATGTAAATCAGTATAAGAAAATGGTTTTCCAAGACATTTTTGTTAATTTTACTGCAGCATCTCCTTAAAACCCTTATTTAATAGTATTAATATTTAGTTGTTTACTTTTATATGTTTTTCATCTGTATTTCATATCAGTGTTTTCCTTATTTGCTTAAGGTTGTGACTTTTATTGTCTTCTTTATGGTCCTAGTTGCTCTGCAGATTATTATTTTATAAATATTTTCTACTTCAATACATTTCTATAAATACCTACTTCTGCGATTCGTTAATTGCTTCATGTTTTAAAGCAATTAGAACTACATTTTATGTAATAATTGTGTTACACATATGCCAATTAATTTAAGTATCATTATTATTATTATTATTATTATTATCACCCTTTCTGGCACCAGTTAGCTAAAATTTGTAGAGTTAAGTGTGGGTTGAACTGAAGTATTAGAAATAATATTTATGGTTCTCCTCCAAGTGTCCTGAGCTCCACTGATATTCAGCATGCTGAGGTTGTCACTGCTACTTAGAGGAGGAATAACAAAAATAGAAATTATAAAAATATTTTTATTCTCTGTCTCCAAGGCTCTGGTGTTCATAGCTCTAGTGTTCCCCCTGCTGGCTGGGGGCCTCCCCCTGAATCCTTCAGACTGTTCTGACATCTACACTAACGGAAAAACTCTTAGTGGAGTATACTCCATCTATCCCTCGGGGGACTCACCTGTGCAGGTGTACTGTGACATGGGCTGTGGGAGCATGTCTACCAAAGATGGAAAATGGACAGTAAGTCACAAATCTATTCATCTCATCACTGTTGAGAGGAAACATTGTATTCTTGTTGTATAAATTGAAAATATCAGTTACTTATTGCATTGTGCAAATGTGTGATGATAACTGAAGTAGTCCAAAATAACTTGGAAAGAAATAATGTTATTATATTAATGCTTTCACTGAACTTTTTTAAGTTAAAAATCTTTTTTCTATATCTACAAAGTATTATATGACATGCATGACATGACCTAAGGTTGTTTAATTTGCTTATAACTTGTTATAATTAAAGACATTATAATTTTTAGTTAATGATAATATTCTTCATTAATATACTGAGTCATATATAGATGCATTACATTTATATTATAGGGGAATATTTATCATATTTTTATCTGCAGGTAATTCAGAGAAGGATGGATGGTAGCATTAATTTCTACAGACCATGGAGCCAATATAAATCTGGCTTTGGGAAAAAGGATGGAGAGTATTGGTTAGGTGAGACTTGTTTTGTTTTTAATTTAAATAAATGAGAATGTGATTATACTGTATTTTTCAATGTGTTGATATAATATTGTTCAACATGAGATAGGTCAGTGGCTGTAAACAAAATCATGACCAATGTAAATGCACACTGAATTATCTAAAGTTCTCCCGGCACTGTGCACTGTGCAGTGAAAACTGATTACAGCTTGTATAACCTGTGATCTTCTGAAGACATTACTCTGTGTGCTTTTGTGATGAACAAATTCACAGCACTGCAGAACCTGGAAATAAATCAGGAGAGCCATGAAATGAAAGCTGAATGTAAGGGCTATAATCACAATGCAAAGCACTAAACATCGACAAAAACAAGAAGGGGGGATTCAACCTGCATTAGAGTCTATTGCATAAATGTCTAAAGCATAAATATACTTACATATTATTGTTTCATAAGTTTGTCCAAAGGAAACATCCACCTCCAATGTCTCTTTCAATTTTCAGTTTAAAATTATATTACCATTTTACAATATTAGCTACACTTTAGATTAAAATGCTTAAAATATGTTAAAAATAACGACCAAGTTATCCAGACATATTTGAAAAAAATTAAGCAGATTTATTTTTAGGCAGTTTACTCCGAACAATTAAATTAATGTAAGAATGCATCTAACAATCTGCATTAAATATATGTAGGGTTGGAGACCTTGTATCAGCTCACACAGAAGAAGAAGTACGAGCTGGTGGTGGAGCTGGAGGACTTTGAGAATGGAATGGTTAATGCGAAATATTCATCCTTCTCTGTGGACTCTGAAGCTGATGGATACAAACTCCATGTTAGCGGCTACATTGATGGAGGGGCAGGTGAGATTAAGGGAAGACAACTGTTGTAGAGTTGAATGCAAAATTTTACCTCTTGCCAAATGACATTTTGTTTGTCTCTTTATTAGAAACAAGCCAAAACAGCATCTGAAAAATTACAATATTTTCTGCAAATGTTAACTATACTTTATTTTTGAATATCTCAAATTAAATAGTGTATATGTAAAGTTTACACTCACTAGCTATACTTTACTGAATTGGCAGTTAACCTGTTATTCAAATGGTCTTATAGACAGCGTAATTTAATTTTTTAGTTTGGAAAGCTGTGAATTTCTACAAATCTTAAGGAGAAAGTTGTAGTTTTGTGTATTTTAACATGTGCATGATCAGAACTGGCATAATATGAGCTTCCGGGGAAACAGTGACGTCGCAGGATACCCTTTTATCTGAATACCCCTGCAAGTTATCTATGAGGGTTCTTATTTTCATGGTAATGCCTGGAACATAGCCACCATCTTGAAAGCCACCATCCTGAATCAAGGGCAAGTTTTTCCAACGGGAAGGGTGTCATGTAGCATATCAAAGAAATAACAGGGTGTCCTGCGAAAATCATATGAATAATTCTTTATTATTTTATGACCAGTAACAATCTGTAAATTAAAAAAGAAATCTGCACCAAGGTAAAATTTTCTCCGTGTGCTATGTTTTTGTAGGAGATGCTCTTGCTAACCACAATGGACAAAAGTTCAGCACATTCGATAAAGACCAGGATAACATCTCCTCTGAGAACTGTCCTCTTCTGTACTTTGGGGCATTCTGGTATAACAGCTGTCACTATGCCAATATTAATGGTGTTTATATGTGGGGAGCACACAGTCGCTATGGCCATGGTGTCATATGGCAAACGTGGAAAGGGTTTTACTATTCGCTTAAATCAGTTACAATGAAAATCAGACCAGTATCTTGAGCCACATCACAGCTGTTTTCATTCAGTGTTTTGGTGAACATGCTAGCATTCATGTTATAATTTATGAACATTCTTCTTTAAAACCATAGTTATACAGCAGCATATTAATACACTAATACCCTAATGATTGATTTTAATTAAAAGAGTTCAGTCTTATTTCATATTTTGCTTGTTGTTGAAATTGTGTGGAGTAGCATTATTTTTGGGAATGCAAGTTGTTCTACAGGAAATTAAACATTAACCTTTTTATTATGAATAATTTCTATGAAGATTCAAAGTAACTATAGCATTCTGTTTAATATAAATGATGTATGTACCAAAGAAAATGTATGTACTAAAACTATACATGTGTTCATACCATGCATTTATCATGTTTAGTCTTTAAATATTCTAATAAAATTCTATTTTATTTTAACTTACAGTTAATTGTAACCATCATAAATAAAGCACTGCTAATGAAAAATATTACTCATTGTAATTATTTGTGGTTAGTATTAGCATTTTAGGAATTCTACCCAAAATTACATTACCTGTACAGGAATGGCTTTACCCACTGTGATGTCTTAATACTGTTATTTTCAGTGGTCTGGATTTTACTGATAAGCTTTTCAGAGCTGTTCATTGTTCAAAGTTTCTCTGTTGCAATGTTGCACTCACAGAGTGAGTATTTAGCAACAGTGTTCAGAGGTGGTCTCCATTTCTAGTAAATGTGTACATTACTGTCAAATGATCAGTTTACCTCACAGTCAAAGGTATGATTTGATGACACAGAATGTGTGTTTAGTTGAACAATAGGCTTTAAGAAAATCAAAGATCAAACAAAGCTACAAAATCTTGTGTAATGTTTTAAAGATTAAATCTTACATCTAATCAATATATTTGCGTTAACCTCCACAGTTACTGGCCAACTCGGTAAAGTAGATTAAACACGATCATAAGAAACTCACCTTTTATTGAATTAGCTAAATCTTACTAAAAAAAATAAAGAAAATTCACATTGTATGAAGAAAATATATTCAGAAATTAAGCATTTTTCCATTTATATTTATTTTACAATAAGTAAACAAAATGTATATATATATATATATAATTATATATACAACTGTTTTTCCTGAGAAATTGTACCATGTGTTAAATTCAGGGATTCCAAACCTTTTGTCAAATATTATTTTGCTTTGTGGATTTGATTTGTAGTTAAAAATGTGATTGTGAATAATGAGATATTTATATGAATTTGTTTTTATTCCTATTTAATTCATTTTGACTACTTTAGGTACATTAAATATTCCTTTAAATATTTAAGGTAGGACATGACTTTTTGCAGTGTGAGCAAATGAATGAATTCCACTCATCAGACTGTGTTGCCAGTTTGAGCAATTTCCAGAAGGAGTTTTTCTGCTGATACACAAGCTGTACTTAGGAGGGGTTTGAGAGTTTAAAAGCATTGCAGTTTGAGCACTTTAGATTGTAACTGAGAAAGCTTAGAGGTAAGATACGTTTTACTAAATGAGTTACACATTTGTGACAGCTCAAATGAAACTAAGTTTGTACTCTGATGCAGGCAAGTCTGTTTATTCCCACTTATATCTATCATTTTAAACCTTATGATATATATATATATATATATATATATATATATATATATATATATATATATATATATATATACCTTTGTTAATTGTATCCTCTTTATTTATCACTGCTGTTTTTTTTTGTGAGCATCACTTTTAGATCTGATGCAGGCAGCTGCTGTATAGATCATAGATCAGCATGTCTTCACATAAAATGGGTCTTCACATCTGAGTTTAATAAAAGCTTCATCTGATTTCTCTAGGTCCAGACATTTTTGTATTAATTTAAAGTAACAGCTGGAAACTACAATGGCAGTGAGTATTTGATTGTGTTGTGTATTAATTAGACAAATCTCTTCACTTTGAATAATGATTGAGATTATTTAATCTTCATGTGTTTTAAACACATTTCCCTCTAAAACAGAAAGCTGTAAGTCACAGTGACCAAGATTAAGTTTAATATTTAATTAATTCAAACATTGGTTTAATCGATTTTACAGCAGTTTGTAGCGGTTTCTAAAATGTCTTACTGCTGTTGACAGATTTTAGTTTTACTTCAAAGACTTTGATTTAGCCAGTACAGTGATGTTGTTTAACAGATTTGTTTAGTTTTAAAGTTTTACGTCTTCTTGAATGTTTATATTTTTACAGCACCTTGGAATTTTTTTTATGCTTTATTCTTGTATTACATATTGTTTTTCACACTCTGTTCTTCCTGTGCTCTGACCTACCTACACCTCTCCTGTTCAGCAGGCTATTTTCTATTAGGGGGCAATCTACAATTGCATTATTTATTCTGTTAATGTATTCGTTATTCTGTTTTATTTCTCTCTCTCTCTCTCTCTCTCTCTCTCTCACTCTACCTCCAGAGCAGAATGTTTATGGCCCTAGTGCTCCCCCTGCTGATTGAGAGTTCCTTCATTTCTCAGGATCATTTCCCCACAGACTGTTCTGACGTCTACACTTATGGGCAAACCCTGAGTGGTGTTTACGCCATCTTTTCAACAAGTGTGCAGGTGTACTGTGAAATGGGCTGTGAATTGGAGGATGCGAGGTGGACAGTATGTTAAAAATACACATTACTATTAAGTTGACCGCACATTTACGGTCAAATCACATCTGATATATGTTTAGAAAGTGTTCATTATTTAGTGCAGTCCATATATCTCCATAGGAATAAATGTGAAACACTTAAAAATAAATCATTCATATATATATATAGCACATCTTTATTAAAGTACCTTTCCCTGAGCACTAACTGACCAGCTGTGGCCTGGCAAGCTGTCAGAGAATATATAGAAGCTGTTTAAAAATATATTATTATTTTATAAGCTATCTTGGCAGGAGGCACGGTGGCGCAGCAGGTAGTGTCGCAGTCACACAGCTCCAGGGGGCTGGAGGTTGTGGGTTCGATTCCCGCTCCGAGTGACTGTCTGTGAGGAGTTGGTGTGTTCTCCTCGTGTCTGCATGGGTTTCCTCTGGGTGCTCTGGTTTCCTCCCACAGTCCAAAAACACACGTTGGTAGGTGGATTGGTGACTCCAAAGTGTCCATAGGTGTGAATGTGTGTCTGTGTTGCCCTGTGAAGGACTGGTGCCCCCTCCAGGGTGTATTCCCTGCCTTGCACCCAATGATTCCAGGTAGGCTCTGGACCCACTGCAACCCTGAATTGGATAAGTGGTTACAGATAATGAATGAATGAAGATATCTTGGTGCTATCACATAAATGGTAATATTACTTAGATTCCACTATGGAACTGATGAATCTGATCTCTACTGTAGGTCATTCAGAGGAGAATGGACGGCAGTGTGAACTTTTACCGGCCATGGGAACAGTACAAAAAGGGATTTGGAAACAAACATGGAGAATACTGGCTGGGTGAGAATTTACTACATAATAACAATCCATACAGTTTATAAATGCATTTATAAATTAAGTTTAAAATTGGACACCTATATAAGTATAAATTGATATAAAGTATTACAGTGTTTAATAATGGAATAATACATTTAATACAGCAAGAGATTTCTAGTGGATTTAAAAATGAAATGCTTTTTGGCCATCATCTGTCCACACTGTATTCTTCACAAGAAAGAAAATCACGGAATTATCGTGGAATAAACTGAATTCAATAGTGAATCAGAATTGGAAATTTTAGGTTTAGGCTTAATCTGGGTTTGGGAAACCCTCTCTCTAAAGCAGAGGTCTCTAAAGCAGAGACCTAAGTCTAAACCTCCAGATTTCAAGCAGCAGTATAGACAACACTGGGAAATGGAGACTTTCTAAAAGAGAGAGCACTTCCTAAAGAGCATAAATTGTTGCTACTGACACATAGTGGCATGGATGTACCAGATATTGTGTCTTAAAACCTATTTTCAACATGGCTGCCACAATGCTGAGGACCTTATCTGTGGACCATAAACCGGTTCATCTTGTGATTTGAAAAATAATGTATAAACACTTGTTTATAAAGCACCAGTTACTCTTGTCAGTTCATGGATATAACAATAATAAAATTTGCTAACAGCTTTGTTATGCCCTACAGGATTGGAGAACCTGTACCAGCTGACCCGGAAGAGGAAGTACGAGTTAAGAGTGGACCTGCAGGATTTTGAGGGAGTAAAGGTTTACGCTCTATACTCGTCGTTCTCTGTGGAGTCTGAAGCTGATGGATACAGACTCCACCTCGGAGCATTTACAGATGGAGGGGCAGGTGAGTGATGAAGATTGCTAATTGTTACATAATGTATTCCACAGTCCTCTAATGCAAATTTAGGCCTACCAACATATAAACTAATAGATTTTCTTTCATAATCTGATCCATGTTGTCTGCAGGTGATTCACTGGAATTAAGCAATGGACAGAAGTTCTCCACCTTCGACAAAGACCAGGACTCTAATACAGAGGGAAACTGTGCTAAGTCCTACCTCGGAGCGTTTTGGTACGGTTCCTGTCACCACGCTAACCCTAATGGCGTTTATCTGTGGGGGAAAGATGGCACACTTTTTGCCATTGGGAATGTGTGGTATCACTGGAAAGGCTATGATTATGGACTAAAGTTCATCAGCATGAAGATCAGACCTGTAGTTTAGGCCCATGCCTCTGGTTTCTTGTGCTTACAGTGAAGGAGATCATATCTGACCAATAGCAATGTGTATTTTGTATTATTTATGTAACATTTTTTAACAGACCAATAGGAATGGCCTAAAATAACCTAGAAATTATAGTCATGATTTCTTCCATTTAATGTTTTAGGTGCCAATTTGTGACTTTACTCTTAAAGAAACGCGAGGAACAGAAAGTGTGGACATAATAACTGTAATTATAAGTAGAAAATATTTAAATAGCCACAAAGCTAACCTTTTAATAAAGAAAATAATCAAAACAAACCACTGCAAACAAACTGCTGGAGACTTCTATGAACAGTTCTGATAATAAAACTTTTTGGACTGACTCCTGTGGCCTGGATGTGTCTGTGCTTAACACTATTTTACTAATGAATAGACCCTATGGAGAAAAAAGAGATCTATTATTATGCTACAGTGGACTTTTGCCAACATTTTTCAAAATAGTATCCAGGTTTATGTCAATTTTCATCTTCTGCTCAAATATCAGGGTGATCACAAAATCAATTTAAACATTTAAAGATATAAGCTTTTTAAAGGTGCAGCAATTATTTGTTTAATTAGATCAGATCTGGTAACACAAATTACTGTGAGTTCAGTTCAGCATTAGGTAACACATCCACATTTGATCACATCAGAGGTGTATTCAAATTAACACCTCTGTGAGGGTGAGCCTTGGGAATTTCCTTTGGAAAAGCAGTGAAAAGTGGTCTAAGAGCTTACAAAACACTAGGTGTGGGGACTTTTCAGATTGGATCAGGGAAATTTTAGAGGTAAGTTCCATTATCTCACTTTTACGTGGTTCTTTTGCACTGTTCTGATTCACTGTTCTGAATTTAGATCTTAATGTACCTCTCATTGTTAAACATATATTCATACCAAGTACAACACTTCATATGAATTCTTTTCTTATACATTTTTTAGGCTTTCCTAGGCCCTAATTGTTATGTATCTTTGGTCATCTGTTCACTTGTAGCAACAATGGCAATTTCAGTTTTTTGCTAAAAGATGTTTTACATTTAGGGCAGCACGGTGGCGCAGCAGGTAGTGTCGCAGTCACACAGCTCCAGGGACCTGGATGTTGTGGGTTCGATTCCCGCTCCGGGTGACTGTCTGTGAGGAGTTGGTGTGTTCACCCCGTGTCCGCGTGGGTTTCCTAAGGGTGCTCCGGTTTCCTCCCACAGTCCAAAAACACACGTTGATAGGTGGATTGGCGACTCAAAAGTGTGAGTATGTGTGTGTGTCTGTGTTGCCCTGTGAAGGACTGGTGCCCCCTCCAGGGTGTATTCCTGCCTTGCGCCCAATGATTCCAGGTAGGCTCTGGACCCACCGTGACCCTGAATTGGATAAGCGGTTACAGATAATGAATAAATGAATGAATGAATGAATGTTTTACATTTGCTACTTTGACATCTATGTGTTTTTAAAGGTCAGTTAATTTATGTTTTAAATCTAATATGTAATTTTTGCTTCAGATCCAAACTACTGTTTCCTGAATGACTAGAAGACCCAGACATGACTAAGTGCTGCCTTAGTTTCAGAGTTTTTTTTCTGTAGATTTCAGTAAAAGTATAAGAAACTTGGACTGAACTGTAACTGTTTGAGTGTAAACAATCTATCAGAATAATACTCTTTAATTATACTGACCCTTGTTAGCTTGAGCCATTTAACTGGTTTACCATCACCAATCTGTGATTGTTAACTGCCAATATATTTCTTGTTTCTCGGGGTTATGTGTCATTATTATATAATTATATAATTGCTTCCAGATCAAAATCTTCTCACCAATTGTATCTCCATTTTAATTTCTATTCAAGACTGTGTTTGAAATGAATAATCAAATAAAACAACTTCAATTGGTTTGTTATACACTGTTAAAAATTTGAGGCCTCAACAAAAAAATTTAAGTCAACATTCTGCACTTAACGTTTTGAGTAAGCAGAACTTTTTATGCAAAATTACATTAACTCAAAAAAAAAAAAGTTTAAACTCAAGTACCTTCAACTAGTTAAACTGAGTTGCAGCAAATTAGAGTACTTGCTAATTTAAGCTTACATAAATTATAAATGCAAGTTTTGTAAACTCAAACTTTTTATTTCTCAAGTGCACAAAACAAATTTAAATAGGTTGCATCAATTAATAGTTTGCATCTTCAGTACTTGTCTATTTAAGTTGACATGACTTACTAATGCAGGTTTAAAAAAACTCAAACCAATGTAGAATTCAAGTACATCAGGACAAGGACAATCATGTTTTGAACATTCACAGCACTTTTAAAGTTGAAATTTACACAATTTTCATATTTATTAATAAATATTAATAACAGTCAAACAAGGAGAAGAAATGCACTTGGCAGGTCACTGATGCCTTCCACGACAACACTTTCTTCAAGCACGACAGAGAAGTCAATCGCATCTGGGGAAGAACACGGAGCCCCTCCATGATCATCTAGGGCAGTCAAGATTGCCACCTTCACATTCTTTGTATACTTCTCTTCAGCATCTGTCATCTATTGAACACGGGAGGAGGGGTGGGGTTTCAAAAAAATCAGGAAACAATGGACAAGAGACTAAATCTATCAATGTGTGTGATACCCATTGACACAAAATGATAAAAGCCTGTTCCATGTTGTTTCGACTGCATTAAACACAAGCAGGTAATGCTTCATATCAAATATCACATTTGCTCAACTTGTTTTATAATGGACTATGGTGATATAGGTCTAAAAGTAGTGATGTAGCTAAATTACTTTTTAGTTCAACCTAGCTGGACAGAGAATCTCAAATAGCACCTTGCATAAAATTACATTTTAATATTTACCAAGCAGGTCTTCAGGACAGCGTTTGCATGGACTTCCCTTAAAAAAAGTCAAAGACATTTATGTGCAGCAGTCTTTCTGTGGATCAAAATGTCCGACGTCTAAAAGGTGAAAAAGTGGCAATCATTAAAAACAAAAAAAAGAGAGAGTTAGAAATACCGTACAATAATTTTGAATGCAATAAATTTGAAGGCAAAATTGAATAATTATACAACACTATACAGCCTTCACACTATGACCTGTAGTCTAATTGGCCTCCAATCCCTATGCCAACAAACCTTTTCATCTAGATTATCAAGAATGGCCTGCATATCTCCTCCAAAGTCTGCCCTTCTATTCCTGTACAGTTTAAGGAGTTTTGGCACATGTGTCCAGTGCACCATGAAACTGACTCTTCAGGTTGATGGCAGTTATTCTATGAAACTCATTGCATATCTAGAGAGAGAGAGAGAGAGAGAAGAGTAAACAATAGAGAATACAGATTATCAGTCATTATGTACAGAGTGTGTCCATTTCTAGACAAACACTGGTTCAGTTGATAATTGTTATGCACGGATCCAGACTAAAACCATCCCCTCATCCCAAGGCCAAAAAATAGCCCACAGGAAAATTGCTCTTTTGGGACGCTTTCGTGACAAGTGTTGTGTGCGATAAAACTTGCCTTAAATACTATTACTGTGGTTGGACAATGCTGTACGCTTTTTGGTTAAGAAGTTAATAATTAAAAAAATAAGAAAATAAATAAATAATCCAAACAGCTGATGACTTGGCAGTATATGAGTTTTGGAACTGTTCGGGAAAAAAAGTTTATTTTTGACAAGTAAATTAGATTGGTTCACACTATAGGTTTGAAATAGGTGTGAAACAATCGTACAAATCTATAAAAAGAAAAATATTCTGAAATGGGCCAGAGCTGGAGAGTCACAAGTACAGCAAACAAACAGACTATTCACCTGACTCTCCAAGTACAGTGCTGGTCATCATTCTCAAACCAGACTAACCAGAGGTTCCTGCTCAACAACTCCTTCCGCCGTAAAGAAAAAGTTCGCTCCATACTTGTGTGACAGGTAGGACCTGTCGACCCCTGTTTGGTTTCCTGTCTGACCCTTTTTTTATGGTGGCACCAGTGAGGCAGAGTGAAGTGCTCACCGCTAAGGCGACATAATTGATTTGGGTTTGTGTAGCGGTGGTGGTGTAATGCACCGATTGGCTGGGTAATCATATTTAACCGGTCTTGTGCACTGGTGTTTGTTTGGTATCGTGGACACCAGTTACATAGGTCAGGCAGCATGTTGGGATTTCCGCAGGATTCAAGGTGGTGCCTGAGAGCTTCAGAAGTATGGCTTGTGGTCGGTGTGGTGTGACGACGAGGTATTGTGTGCTGAGGAACCAAAATAGTGACGTGGGACTTTCAAGACTGGAGTTCTGCCATTGGTTTTATGTCCTATACTCCCCAGTTGAGCATTTTGGGGTGGGACTTTCAATTTAAAGTTGGGGGGCAGGCGGGCCTTCCTTGCACTATATGTATCGGCAGTGGTGGGCTGCTTGCCAAGGCATTTCCTGTTTCTCTTCCGTCGTCTGGTCCCTGTATTGGCAGCGTTCCGCGTTGCTGAAATTTGTGCCTCGTGGTGGCTTGCTCCGTGACAATCGTAAACTGTTGGCTTGTGCTTGGATTGCCGGTGTCGGACAGTTGAGTTTCTGTGTTTGCATCATAGCGAGGGTATGTTGACTCTAGTTTTATTAACGATCAGATTGGGAGATACTAATATTCCTTTTAATCTGGTGGGTGATAGTAGCAACCGTGCTGCATGGTTGGGTCGTTACCGTTGCTGTATCCTCTCTGATTTTGACCGCAGTGGGGAACGCTGTGCTACTGTCTCCTGGTATGTATGCAGATTATCTTACTTTTTAAAAATTAGATTTTAGTCAAATGTTTTGTTTAGTGTTTGTATTTTTCAGGTTCCTGGGCTTTTGTCCAGTTCCTGCGGTGCTGCTGTTTTGTCTTGGTTTTGTTTTAGTTAGGAAGGATTTGTTTTGTTTCAAAGACTACATTGTTTTGCTTTAGTTTTTGTCTTGTTTTTGTGATTTCTTTTGTATTTTTTTTCATTTGAAGTTATAATCACCACCAGCAAGCGCTGTGTGTGTGTGTGTGTGTGTGTGTGTGTGTGTGTGTGTGTGTGTGTGTGTGTGTTGTGAGATGTGAAGAGTGGTGTCATTTTGGAGTGAATTTTGATTTCTTTTTCTTTTATTATTTTTGTCTCTTTCTGTGTTCTCTTCTTTTTTTTTTTTTTTTTGCTCTATTTCTCCCTCTCTCTCCCCTGTCTAGACAGGAGCTGTGGGTCACGGCAGGAGGTTATAGGGTTGGTTTGTGGAGTCCCTTTCACTCGTCCTGCAGTGTAGAGCACTGGGTGTGTAACCTGTGTGGTGTGATTACATATGTTGGTGGTATAGGGGACTCCCTTTGAGCTCAGTCTCTGCCGTGGTAAGCCCGGCCCTGTTCTACTACTTGGTCTTGTCTAGTAATTATTTTACTGCTGATATTCATCCCAGTCCTGTTGGTTACATGAAACTTTGTTTTAAAATCTATTGTTAATAAATTTGGAAGTGTTCGAAATACATCTCTGGCCTCTTGGTGTGAACGAACCTGAGTGTCTTTCTCATTTCTTTTTTTCCCTCTGGGCCTTAACGCCCCCTTTTTATTTCCTAGGGGTGAAAGTCCCTTAGGTGGCATAGTCGTGCTACATCATTTTATTCTAAATTCCTCCTGACCACTACCAACTCGCCACATCTAGTATGTAAATGCAATTACAGAACCACAAACTCTATGTAACTGTCACGCCCTCGTCCTGTCATGTCTATCTCTGCCCATGTCCCGCCTTTGTCCCGCCTCCTTGTCTGTCCTCCTCATTATCTGTTTCAGGTGTGTCTTGTCTGTGTTATGTATTTAAGTCCCCTTGTCTCAATTCCTCTTGTCTGTCATTTGTTTCATTCCTCTAGTCAAGTTCCTCTTCCAATGTTGCTGTGTCATGTTTCCTTTGTCATGTTGTTAAGTCTGTCTGTCTTGCTTGCTCTAGCTCTCTGTGTTTGGTTTCTGATTTAGCACTGTGTTTATGTTTAGCGTTAGCTACCTGTGTTTAGTTAGCTTTCTAGCTCCCTTTGTCTGTCTCTGTTAGCTCCCTTTGTGTTGCCTTTCTGTTAGTCTCTTTGTTTTGTTATAGTCTTTTGGTTAATAAAGTATGTGTTTTAGCGTGTGCATCTGCCTCCATCAGTCCGCCATCCATGATTCCTGACAGTAATGTTATTTAATGTATGTGTTTATAATTTATTTACATACATATATATTTGCATTTTCTTAAAGTCCTGTTTGAAAGGATTTTAAAGCTTCAGTCAATTTGGGAAACTTTTATGAAATTCGTTAACTGATAAATTACTTTTGACGAAAGTACCAAAAAGTAACCGCATAAATTTAGGTGACATTAAAACAGTTGTCAGGTCAAGAAAGTTTTATTGTCAATTCTGTATATGTACAGAACATACAAAGGATTAAAATTACGTTACTCTCCTCTCCAAGATGCAGTAACATTTAACAAAAAATAGACTAAATTCAACTAAGCTAAGTATATAAATATATGAATGTGAACAAACAGAAGAGAAGTTCAGGACAACAGGAGACAAGTGCAGGACATACGATACCAGCAGCTCACTGATAGACATACATGAGTCGATGGAACACTGACTGAAGACAATAACCTGATTTGGATGTAGGATAATGGATGTACAAGGCAGTGAAAAATAATAGTGCAAAACAATTGTAATAGAAGGAGGTAGGATACTGGATGTACAGGGCAGAGTAGACAGTAGTGCAAGATAATCGTATAACAACTAAGTAAAGTGAACAAGTGCATATACAAACCGGATTCCAAAAATGTTGGGACACTAAACAAATTGTGAATAAAAACTAAATGCAATGATGTGGAGATGTCAAATGTCAATATTTTATTCATAATAGAACACAGATGACAGATCAAAAGTTTAATCTGAGAAAATGTAACATTTTAAAGGAAAGTTATGTTGATTCAAAATTTCATGGCGTCAACAAATCCCAAAAAAGTTGGCACAAGGCCATTTTTTTAACCACTGTGTGGCATCCCCCCTTCTTACAACACTCAACAGACGTCTGGGGACAGAGGAGACCAGTTTCTCAAGTTTAGAAATAGGAATGCTCTCCCATTCATGTCTAATACAGGCCTCTAACTGTTCAATCGTCTTGGGCCTTCTTTGTCGCACCTTCCTCTTTATGATGTGCCAAATGTTCTCTATAGGTGAAAGATCTGGACTGCAGGCTGGCCATTTCAGTACCCGGATCCTTCTCCTACGTAGCCATGATGTTGTGATTGCTGCAGAATGTGGTCTGGCATTATCTTGTTGAAAAATGCAGGGTCTTCCCTGAAAGAGATGACATCTAGATGGGAGCATATGTTGTTCTAGAACCTGAACATAGTTTTCTGCATTAATGGTGCCTTTCCAGACATGCAAGCCTCCCATCCCACAAGCAGTCTTCCATTTTGCCACACTCCATTTTAAAAGACCCCTGGCCCAGTGCAAACATCTGAGCTTGTGGAGCTTGCTTAGAAATGGCTTCCTCTTTGCACTGTAGAGTTTCAGCTGGCAACGGCGGATGGCACAATGGATTGTGTTCACTGACAATGTTTTCTGGAAGTATTCCTGAGCCCATTCTGTTATTTCCTTGACAGTGGCATTCCTATTTGAGGTGCAATGATGTTTAAGGGCCCGGAGATCACGAGCATCCAGTAGAGTTTTACGGCCTTGACCCTTACGCACAGCAATTGTTCCAGATTCTCTGAATCTTTTGATGATGTTATGCAGGGTTGATGATGATAACTTAAAATCTTTGCCATTTTATGCTGGGTAACACCATTCTGGTATTGCTGCACTATCTTTCTTAAGTGACAGCTTAAGTGACAGTACCAATATAAACAGACCCGGTGTCAACAGTAGTGCAAATACAGGGATATGAAGCCTGGAAGCTGGTTAAAGTGATTGAGTGCCTTCCTGATCTTCAAAGTCACAATTGGGTATTGGTGGTAATTGATGAGGTTGCTGAGTAGTGTGTATGTGTGTGTGTGGGGGGGGGCTGAAGTTGGAGGGGGGGCAGAACAGGGAGAGAGTTCAGCATTCTCACAGCCTGATGGATGGAGCTATCCCTCAGTCTGCTGATCCTAGCCCTGAGACTACGCAGACTACCACCCTGATGGCAGCAGGCTGAAGAAGCTGTGTAGCGGATGGGTGGGATCGCCTGTCAAGCAGAGGGCTTTTCGTAGAAGACGGGAGTTGTATAAGTCCTGAAGGCAGCGGAGAGAGATACCAATGATCTTCTCAGCAGTTCTCACAATACGCTGGAAGGTTCTGCAGCAGGATGCTGTGCAGGCCCCATACCACGCAGTCTGCAAGCTAGTCAGGATACTCTCGATAACCCCACTGTAGAAGGTGATCATGATGGGGGTGGGAGCTCTTGCTCTTCTTAGCTTGCAGAGAAAGTAGAGCCGTTTGTGAGCCTTCTAGGCCAGTGATGCTGTGTTGATGATCCAGGAGAGGTCCTCTGTGACGTGCACACCCAGGAACTTGGTGCTGCTCACCCTCTCCACAGCAGCCCCGTTGATGGATAGAGGGGCATGTTGTGTGTGGCTTCTCCTGAAGTCCACAACAATCTCCTTGGTCTTCTCAGTGTTCAGAGAGAGATTGTTGTGTTTGCACCTAGAGGCCAGCGGGCTCACCCCGCTCCTGTAGTGTAACTCACCGTTGTTGCTGATGAGGCCTACCACAGTCGTATCATCCGCAAACTTGATGAAGATGGTGGAGGTGTGTGATGCCAACCTGTAGTGCATGTGGTCTTCCAGTCAGGAAGTCAAGCAGCCAGTTGCACAGTGATGTGTTCAGTCCCAGTCTGTCCCGTTTTTGAATGAGTTGTTGGGAGATGATTGTGTTGAATGCAGAACTGAAATCAATAAAACGCATTCTGACATGGGTGCCTTTCTTGTCCAGATTAGTAAGGGCTGAATGGAGAGCAGTGGAGACAGCATCATCAGTCGAACGATTTGATCGATATGCAAACTGGTAGGGGTCCAAGGAGGAGGGGGGGGAAGACCTGATGTGTTGCATGACTTGCCGTTCGAAGCACTTCATGAGGATGGAGGTAAGTGCAACTGGGCGGTAGTTGTTGAAACAGGAGGGTGATGACTTCTTTGGGACAGGGATTATAGTGGTGGCTTTGAAGCATACAGGGACCACAGCCTTACTCTGTGAGGTGTTGAAGATGTCAGAATACACCTCTGCAAGTTTGCCAGCGCAGTCCTTCAGCACACGACCAGGTATGTTGTCAGGTCCAGGAGCTTTCCGAGCATTGGATATTATTAATATATTTAGGACAGCATATTTAGCAATTTCTAACTTTCAATGTCCTGTTGTACATAGTTTTTCATCCACCAAATACAAATGCCATAATGATTTATATATTTTTGCTCACCATAAACAAAAGAATAGACAACTGTTTTCTTGATGACTCAGCAGTTTACTTCAGTTTTAAAAAAATTGTTCTTGTATTAACATTTTATAATTAGCTAAATGTTTTGAGAAACATTCATTCATTGTCTGTAAGCGCTTATCCAGTTCAGGGTCGCAGTGGGTCCAGAGCCTACCTGGAATCATTGGGCGCAAGGCAGGAATACACCCTGGAGGGGGCGCCAGTCCTTCACAGGGCAGTTTTGAGAAACAGACATTGGTGCTACTTTAAAGTCACTAGAAATAGAACTTAAAGAGTCTGTTACATAGGGCATTTGATTAAATTAAACAAACGGCTCATAATCAAACTTTCAATGGCTACCGTCGAGGTGGCAAAGTTAGCTAATATAACAATACCACAGCAAATTCCCTTACATATTCATGGCTTTAAGGTGTTAAAACTAGAAACTTAACTTTAAACTGCTTTATGAACTAGTTATCGCTATTAAAAAAAAAAAAATGTTAAAAAATGGCGCTGAGGATGGCAGCCACGGTGACGAGCTCCTCCGTGTTATATTTGTTTTTGTTAATTAATGTTGTTTATTGTACCTCAAACTTGGTCAGCTGGAACAGAGAACAGTTACTAACCGCCAGGGACAACATTTCTCCTGATTTTATGCCGGAATTTATTCAAGAACCTTCAGAGTGTGTGGAAATCTTTACAACGGCTGCGCTGACGCTGCTCGGCCTCGCAAGGAGACGCTGGAGGCGCAGACGAAGGGGCAGACGCGCGGGCGCACTCGTGCGTCTCAGGCGGCGCGGGCCTCGCACACCTCTACCATCATTATTCCTCTCCAACCTCCGATCTCTCAGCAACAAAACTGAGGAACTACTCCTGCTTCACCGGACCAACAAGGACTTCTCTGCTTCTGCTCTCTGCTTCACGGAGACCTGGCTGAACGAGCTGATCCCGGACAGTGCGCTGGACGTACCGGGCTTCCAGCTACTGAGAGCGGACAGAGACGTGGAACGTAGCGGGAAGAGTAGGGGAGGAGGAATCTGCTTCTACATCAACGAGCGCTGGTGTAGAGACACTACAGTATTGTTAACATCATGCTCTCCTCATCTGGAGTCTCTCTTCATTAACTGTTGGCCGTTTTTCTCTCCCAGAGAATTCAGTTCCTTCATTCTGGCCGGCATGTACATTAGGCCGAGCGCATGCGCAGAAACAACTGGCCGAACAGATAATGGAACTAGAGAGAGATCACCCAGACTCGCTGCTGATCATTCTGGGGGACTTTAACAGCGCTAACCTCACGAAGGAGATGCCCAAATACAGGCAACATATTGCGTGCGCTACACGTGAAGGCAACACACTAGAGAAATGCTACACAAGCATCAAGAATGCCTATCGCGCTGTTGCGCGCGCCGCTCTCGGGCTCTCCGATCACAGCCTCGTTCACCTCATTCCCACGTACCGGCAGAAACTCAAAACCAACAAGCCGGCCATTACAACAGTGAAGAGGTGGACCAGTGGAGACATAGAGAAGCTGCAGGGCTGCTTCGAATCCACAAACTGGGCTGTGTTTGAGGAGGCGACAGACGGACTGGACGAATACACAGACGCTGTGACGTCATATATAATCTTCTGTGAAGACAGCTGTATTTCAACTAGAACACGTGTTAAACACAGTAACAGCAAACCCTGGTTTTCTATAGAACTGAAACAGCTTAGGCAAGAGAAGGAGGCCGCATTCAGGAGTGGAGACAGAGCTGTCTACAAAAAAGCCAAGTACAGATTGGAGAAAGGGGTTAAAGCAGCGAAAAGAAAGTTCTCAGAGCAGCTGAATAACCACATCACAGCTAACGACCCATCGTCAGCCTGGAACAGTCTTCAGCTTCTCACTGGCTACAAGGTGAGAAATACCCCCCTCCACCTGAACGACCGTCAGCTCACCAATGACCTGAAAGAGTTCTTCTGCAGATTTCAAACAATAGACAATCAGCAGACTCTCTCACCCCATCATCAACCCCCCTCCTCCCCCACACTGGCTCTCACACCTCCACCCCCAGCTTGTCTCACCATCAGCCTGCAGGACGTCCACAGACTCTTCAGCAGACAGAAGGTGAAGAAAGCCCCGGGACCTGATTCAGTTTCTCCATCCATCCTAAAACACTGCTGTGACCAACTAGCACCAGTCTTCACCAGCATCTTCAACAGATCACTGGAGCTCCGTTGTGTTCCAGCCTGCTTCAAGACCTCCACCATCATTCCAGTCCCCAAGAAATCCACCATCACTGGATTTAATGATTACAGACCTGTCGCCCTGACATCTGTGGTCATGAAGGTCTTTGAACGCCTGGTCTTAGCCCACCTAAAGACCATTACAGTCCCCCTGCTGCCCCCCCTGCAGTTTTCATACAGAGCAAACAGATCTGTTGATGATGTGGTCAACCTAACTCTCCACTTCATCCTTCAGCATCTGGACAGCCCTGGAACCTACGCTCGGGTTCTGTTTGTTGACTTTAGCTCGGCTTTCAACACCGTTGTGCCGCAGCTACTTCAAAGCAAACTGTCCCGGCTGTCAGTGCCGGACTCCATGTGTCAGTGGATTGCAAACTTCCTCACAGACAGAAGACAGTATGTGCGGCTTGGGAAACACACCTCAGACCTTCGAACACTCAGCACTGGAGTTCCACAAGGGTGTGTTCTTTCACCCCTTCTCTTCAGCCTTTACACCAACGACTGTGTCTCCAAGGAACCAGCTGTAAAGCTCCTGAAGTTTGCAGATGATTCCACTCTGGTGGGCCTCATAGCCAATAGTGATGAGTCTGCTTACAGAAAGGAGGTTGGTCAGCTGGTGTACTGGTGCAGTGACAACCACTTGCTGCTGAACACAGACAAGACTGTAGAGATGGTGGTGGATTTCCGACGCAACCCACCCCCTGCATCCCCCCCTACATCAATGGCACTGCAGTTTCCACGGTAGAGTCACTCAAGTTCCTGGGCACCACCATATCCAGGGACCTGAAGTGGGAGAGGAACACCATCTCCATCACCAAGAAAGCTCAGCAGAGAATGTTCTTCTTGAGACAGCTCAAGAAATTTGACCTGCCACAGACCCTGATGATCCAGTTCTACACAACGATCATCGAGTCCATCATCACCTCATCCATAACCACCTGGTTTGGTTCCTCTACCTCACAAGAAAGAGCCAGGCTCCAGCGCATCATCAGATCAGCAGAGAAGATCATTGGATGTAATCTGCCAACGCTTCAGGAGATTCACACCAGCAGGGTGAGGAAACGCGCTTGCAAAATTACGCTTGACCCCTCACATCCTGGACATCACCTCTTCCAGACTCTCCCTTCTGGTAGAAGACTAAGGACCATCAAAACCAGCACAACACGACATGCTAACAGCTTCTTTCCCAGAGCTGTAGCTCTCCTCAACCACAGTGAACACCTCGGAGTCTCCAAACCACTGAACTAAACCGACTGGACTTAACTGCACTGAACAGGACACTTTACACACTTGCACTATGCTATTTTGCACAGCTGTACAGAAGTTCTATTTCTGTAACTCCTACAACAATATATAATATAACCTACTTTAGGAATATTTGGAAACATTTATATTCATACTCATATCTGTACAGTATAGATTCCTAGTATGTTTAATTCCTAGTATGTTTAACATACCTGGCGAAATAAAGAGATTCTGATTCTGATTCTATTTACCTCAATCTTGAATTCTCCAAATTTCGAACCACAACAAAGAGGAGTCAACCGTCCTTTGCGTGTATTCCCGAAACTCCCACTGAGCATGCGCATGACTTGATCAGAGCATGTGCAGGCTTATCTTGATCAGCAACTTTTCCAAAAAATTTTCTCAACACATTTTTTAATGTTGTGCTTACAGTATCAGAACAATAAATTTCGAGTTAGATGAACTATCACACAATTGAGTTCTATTCCCAACTCACTATTTCATGTATAATCAATTAAATTTAAGTTTGATTTTTTACAGTGAACCTCACACTGAATAATAGGGATGTTTTCTTCTTCTCCTGTAAGAGACAGCTTTGGAAATATGAGGGTTTTTTTAAATTCTTTAAAACATATAAATAAATTAAAAAAGGGAAGGATTCATGGACCTGACTGACTCATGTTTAGCAGACTGAAGATTCTACACAAGAGGGTGCTATTAATAATTCAGTAGCTACTTGCGCTTCATGAAAGCTGTGCTTTGAATCAGTCATACTGTATGCTGTTGGTATTTTATATTCTCTCTCTCTCTCTCTCTCCCTCCCCAGAACACATTTTTCATAGCTGTAGTGCTACCCCTGCTGGTGGGGAGTTCCTCTGTTTCTCCAGAACTGATTCCCACAGACTGTTGTGGTGTCTATGCTACAGGGAGTGCACCTGTACAGGGTTGTGAAGGAAGCCAATCAGAGGATGGGAGGTGGACCATATATTAGATTTCAATTCTATTTCACTTTACTACATTATTTGAGGTCAGTTCATGTTTGATCAGGTATGATCAGGTCATTACTAAATATTTTTTTATTAATAACATTTGTGGTAGTGAGGAACATTTAGTTACATCTATGCATGTGTAAAGTTTTTGTCTGTGTATAAACACCTAAAGAACTAGAGAATTATCTAAGGCCTCCTGCAGGTTATTCAGAGGAGAATGGATGGAAGTGTGAACTTCTACCGACCGTGTAGAATCCACCTAGATCCACCTAGATCCACCTAAACCGTGTAGATTCAGAAACAGATATGGAGACATTATAACCCAAGAGCATTAACTACCCGTTTTCAAAAATAGCAACTAGGGCAGCTGTGGCCTAGAGAAGAACCCTAAAACTATTCCTCAAACTAACCCCAACCCTAACTGTAAATTTAACTGTAAGCTCCAAAATGTTTGTGTAATGGTACTGCTATTTTTTTGTGCTGTTTTTGTAAGTTTGTTGTTATTTTTTCAATTTTCTATTGATGTGTAGGCAAACACTGAGTGTTTATGGAGATATGTTCGCCTGTATCTTATCCTAGAAAATCCATGTTTTTTTCAGAAAGTCTCAAGCTACGATGGGCGAAAATTCCACTTGCAAATTATTATCCAGTGAAGCAATGAAGTTAAAATGAAACCAGAGCTGCAGGCTGCCAATCATATTGGCACCTGGGGAGCAGTTGGGGGGGTTAGGTGCCTTGCTCAAAGGCACTTCACCCATGAAGTAATTTTTTCCTGCCTGTCCTGGGAATTGAACCAGTGACCCTCCTGCCTCAAGCGTTCTTCTCCAACTTCAGGGCCACGGCTGCCCCCAAGATGTCAGAACTTTTCTGGAAATGGGCTTGGTTAAATATAAAGCAATATATTTTATGGAGGTAAAAGCCTTTGTTGTTCCTGTAAGACCATTGATAAGTTTACAATTTTTTTTTAAATACTTGGCAACAGCTTTATCACACCTTTCAGGATTGGAGAACCTGTACCAGCTGACCCACAAGAGGAATTACAATCTCAGAGTGGACATGCAGGACTTTGAGGGAGTAAAATTTACGCTCTGTACTCGTCGTTCTCTGTGGAGTCTGAAGCCGATGGATATAGGCTCCACCTCGGAGCGTTCACAAATGGAGGGGCAGGTGAGAGAGGAGGCAGGAATATTGGACAGTTCAGACCCCCAAATGCAAACTAAAACCCCAGGCTCTGGTTGTTTGATAGATTTCTAACTGCTGTCCAAAACCTGAAACTAAATGTACAGCTCAGTATTTTATACGTTCGGCACTAGCTATTTTTCTGAAGTTCAATATTTGTCTTTATATTTACATAAATTACACTACTCTTGTGGAATGTTCACAGTTCCAGCTTTCACATGACACCTTAATGCAAATATCTTAAAAACTTAAAAAGTTATGAAGCAGAGAATGTGAAAATTAATAGTGTGAAACCACCAGTGGTTGGTTCATTCATTATCTGTAACCGCTTATCCAATTCAGGGCCGCGGTGGGTTCAGCGGAGCTGATAATTAAAAAAGAATTAATGGTTTTCTGAATGAAAGTTCACTTTTATTGATCTCATGAGTGGCTTTCAGTTAGTTGTTTACAGAATGTAGACACACCACACCAGTCACTCATGATGAGAGGCAGATCTCTCATGTGAGTCTCAGCCCCAATGTACTGCCATAAAAAAATCCCAATTTATACTTCTGCTTTCTATGCCCTCTGCTGTAGCCTACGGCGTAGCCTGACCCGAACCACTCCAGAAATGTAACTACGTTTTGCATCTACCCAGACTGTGATTGATCAGTAGATGGATGGACATTGTTGAATCGAAGAAGTACAGAAACAGGAACTCATCCACACTACAGAGACTGTAGACAGCAGCAAATTCATGGTGAGAAATTTCCTCAGACATAGTGTGTACTTCAGGAATGAATAAAGATATTGAATACAGGAAACCTCACAAGAAGAAACAGGATCACATGGGAACAACATGCCATTTTTGTATTTGTTTCTTTACTAACACCTCATGTAAACTATCCTCTGTCCCAAACAACAACCTACTCCCTAAATAGTGCACTTTAGATTTTTATAGTTTTATGTTTAGTAACCTTGTCTAGTGTTTAATAATCTTGTGCCTAGTTCTTTAATTGAAAGTAATGTCTCCTGCACTTACCTCCATCCCTGTTCCTCACTTCTGGACCACCCAAACTCCCCCATTAAGGTGTAAAGCGTTTAACTGGATATATACTGGCAACTTCCTTCTGACCAATCTCTGTTTAATTATAACTTTACACTAAAACAGGGCAAATCTCTGAAACCATGAATGAGTTTTTTATTTTGTAGGTTGGGGGGTCACTAACTTTTGATATGGAGATAAAAGGTACTTGTGCTGGAGCTTTCTCATTGTGTTTTCCTCCTTGATCTTCACACACAGATAGTTCATCAAATTTATTGAATGTTTTTGGCATAGTATGAGCTGTAGAGAGTTAAATATATATATATATATATATATATAATTATAAAATATGAAAAAAAATATATATATTAAAACCCTCATAAACATGGTAAAACATGAGGCACACTATTTCATGCAGCACTTCAGTTTTACACATCATAAAGGAAACCTTGCATTTGGGTGGAAGTTATGAGGCAGATAAAGGCCGAACAGCAAGGCCTAGAGGGATATTATACCACAGTTCAAAGAAGTAAATGTTGGGTTTACAGCTTCTTTTCTTTACAGCTTCAGTTCTTTTTTCTGTAGGTAATTCTATGGAGACACACAATGGACAGAAGTTCTCAACATTTGACAAAGTTTAAGGTTTGTTAAAGGTATGACAAAAATAATTTTATAAATTTTATATTAATTTAATAAAAGATATTATACGTTTTGGGGACTTAATATGCCAAAGTTACCTTATTATGCTGAAAAAGCTCTCTTAGCTCAAAGAAGCCAGATGGGAATTTTAGATAACACAGAGCAGGCTCATAAACCACTCTCCAAGGACCTTTTTTATGACCCCAAGACCCACAGGGTCAAGAAAAGAATCTTTTAGAGAGACATTCTTGGGGGATCATGGAACTCTCCTCAAATGCAGAATGCAGAGAGACACCCCTGAGGATCAATTTAACCTTAATTAAACTTTAATTCCCTTTGGTTTAAAACAATCTAAAGTCACATATGTGCACAGCTGTTTGAAATTAATTCCATTTGGACAATCAATCAAAATGGGTAGGATTAATTTACATGTGTTTAAAGTCATGTGTGTTTTATATGAATTTATGTAGAACCAAGGTAACCACATACTATGTGTGTAGTTGGTTAATAATTATGTAGAACATGGTTGTCTTAATGATATTACTTTGTGTTAACATCTAATCTTTGATATTGCAAAGTATGATTCAGAAGTCTGAGATTCATTCAAAGGATCATAAATTGTATGTGATGTCACTACCAAGGTACAGGAAGCACAGGAATCCCCACAGAGAACTTCAGAACGCCACCAGCTCAGACTGAGATGTCGCTGTGTCTGAAAGTCCGGGGAGAAAAGGAACCCCAGCGGCTGCAAACTAGGCGGCCCGCGTCTGCAATACTCCAGGATGTCGCGCAGGAAAGCACAGCGCGTCAGCAACATACTCCCAGCTATCTCCAGTCCATCTCCACTGATACATAAGGGCACATGGTCTCATTTCTTTCATTGCTCAGAGTTGGTGCTGAATGCTTGCTGGGATCAACAATAGCCTTTCTTAGAATTTAGGGTAATTATCATAGAGAAGTTCCCTCATATATTAGTCTCCCTGTCCCCTCATGTATCGCTGTAATCCATTTCATTATATGAATGTATAATTAATATTAATTATTTGATATTAATTTTAATAAACCATTTGTGAGATAAAAACCAATCCTTGTTTTTTTGTTTGTGTGTGCACCTTTCTTGTATATAATTATTCCTTCAATTTCAGAGTCAAGAACCCACCGCGGGTCAATGAGCATAATTTATTAATAATAATTAATTCTAGCTAGTTCTGCTATATAATATGTGAAGATGGCCTACTTGTCCAATCTAAAATTGGTTTGAACACTTTAGATTTTCAATTATGAGTAAATTCCTTCATGATGCAGCCCATGGGACGTTGGGTCCCAGCTGAGAGGGAACTGTAGGATACTAGGACCCAGCCGGAGAAACGCGTTTTGGAGTTGAGAACCGAATGTAAATATATTAAGTCTCTTTTCAAGACCTGTAGTGGGCCGCCATTGATGAAAGGCATGTTTAAAATGCCACGGTAGTCTGGAGTGCTCCAACTTTTTCCCTGGTTGCGTACAAGAAATGGTATGTAGTCGTTTATTATATGTGTATTGAGTGCACAGCAGTAGCGTATTTCCACTCCAGGGAGAGTCCTGGGGGGTGACAACAGATTCTATCGCTGCTGTACAGAGGTAAAATGTGTATTTGACCATCAGTGTCTCTAAGAAGGATCTAACATCACTAGGCTAGTAGTATTTTATTTAGGTAATTGGAGATTCAGGCTACTGCAGCGTTCAATTGTCTTTTAAAACTATTCACCCTTTTTTTAGGAGTGTCTGGAGATGAGGGCAGACATTTTTGTAGCTACTGTTTTTTTTTTTGTAGCTACGTTTATTTTTTTCAGTTTGTTTTGGTGTTTTTTTTTTTTTTTTTTTGATTCAATTAGACTAGTCCCGCCTTAGTTCCTCCTCCTTGTCAGTGTCCTCGTCAGTGTCACTTGTAATCCTGCCCCCTCGTTATCTGTTCCAGGTGTCCCTTATCTGTGTTATGTATTTAAATTCCCATGTGTAACTTCCTGTTCATTGGACATTCGTTTCCACCGTCATAGTGTTGCTCCCTAGTCTGTTTGTCTCGTTTGTTTCTCGCTTCGTTTCCATCATCATTGTCTTGCTATTAAGTCTGTCTGTTTCTCTCCACCATTTTTGTTATGCCCACCTTTCATTTTGCACAAGTCTGTCTTTCTCTGTTTAGTTAAATTTTGTGTAAATAAAAATCTATGTAGGGCGGCACGGTGGCACAGCAGGTGGTGTCACAGTCACACAGCTCCAGGGGCCTGGAGGTTGTGGGTTCAATTCCCGCTGTCTGTGAGGAGTTGGTGTGTTCTCCCCGTGTCCGCGTGGGTTTCCTCCGGGTGCTCCGGTTTCCTCTCACAGTCCAAAAACACACGTTGGTAGGTGGATTGGCGACTCAAAAGTGTCCATAGGTGTGAGTGAATGTGTGTGTGTCTGTGTTGCCCTGTGAAGGACTGGCGCCCCCTCCAGGGTCTATTCCTGCCTTGCGCCCAATGATTCCAGGTAGGCTCTGGACCCACCGCGACCCTGAATTGGATAAGCGGTTACAGATAATGAATGAATGAATGAATGAATGAAAAATCAATGTGTTTTAGTGTGTGTGTGTCCACCTCCGTCAGTCCACCCCGCGATCCTGAAAGAATGACCGACTATAAAAAGTCAGTCACACAGCTGAAAAAGCTAACACAGACAATCCATTCGACAGGGCTGTAAGAGGGAGTAGCCGGCTCCGGCAGATTCACGACACAGTTGCTCAGAGCCTACAGGAGGAGGCAACTTATGGACAGAATGACTACTCGAGCGTGAGACAAAGCAGCTCACTGGAGGATTACCCCCTCAGGTTCGGGGAAATTTTTTTGGGGGGGTGGGTGGTTGAGGGTAGGTACTGTTAGCCTCAAACCTCAGGACAAGGGAGGTGAGGCTAACAGGGATGCACCTCCAAGGGATCTATGATGGAAGAAGTCACTCATGAGTGCGCCCATCAGTCCCCTTAAACCCTCAACGTCCAGCACATGCCTCCGTGGATGTCTTTGCAGGGCCCCCTGCCTCCGTAAACGATGCTGCCTCTGTGGACATCGTTGCAGGACTGCTTACTGCTGCTTCTCCAGTGTCTGCTGCGCCACCAGCAACCTCCACCGCTCCCGTCCCTGTGATGGCCTTGAACCCACTGTCCTGTTCCTGTGATGGCAGTGACCCCCGCCGCCCCTGTTCCTGTGAAGGCGGCTGACCAGGTCGCTCCCATTCCTGTGAAGGCAGCCAACCTGACCGCTCCTGTTCCTGTGAAGGCGGCGAACCCGGCTGCTCCCGTCCCTGTGATGGCGTTGAACCCCGCTGCTCCTGTTCCCGTGATGGCAGTGACCCCCGCCACTCCTGTTCCCATGATGCCGGTGAATCCCGCCGCCCCTGTTCCTGTGAAGGCGGTGTTGTAGAAAATAATTTTATTACTTTGTGTTAGTGGACAAATATCCTTAAATGATTAGTTAAAATTAAGCATTTATAATTGTGTGAAATCTTGTATCTTATATGTACTCATATGAAAGATTAACCAGTATTTAACCAATCATTTAAACAGTTTAGAATCTGCACACTAACTGGCATGTTGACTCAGTATTTACACCTTTCTAAATTCTTAGACTTCTAACATTGAACAGATCTGCACTTAGGCTTTTAGCATGCTGATATAAATTACAAGTGTTAGCTAGGACAGCTGAACTTTAGGGCCATTTTGACCTAAAGCCCATTAGTGACTCCTCTAAATTTTGGTGACAGAAAAGGAGGCTTGGGAAAGGAAAAGGTACTTGTCAGAAGGGCATGATGAGTGTTTTGGGGTCACAGGTGCATGGGAAACTTGCACGTGAGAAAGTTGAGTACTAACATGTCTTATTATGCATATTAATATATGTTAATCAGTTAGAAACGCCTCACCACCAGGCTATACGTCATCTGGGGTATAACTGTGGAGTCAGATGGGAGAAGACCTCAGAACTCTACTGGGGAGGCCATTAGACTCTTTTCATGTATTAGTTCTCTTGGATCCAATAAATACTTTGATTTGCTTTGAACTTCACTCGACTGGTTTTTGAAAAGCTCCCGGAACGAGCACGTGTGTGGGGGGTGTATTTTGGACCTTTTGGATATTTTTAAATTTTAATTACTTTAAGAAAATAACAAAAAACCAAAAATAACATTTTTAATCTTCAATTGGTGACCCCGGACGTGCGGGAAGCTGGAGACTTTGGATGGCTTAGGATTTCCTTTCCACTCGCGGCCGCAATGAAATAAGGTGGGTGCGCAGACCCTGTTTATTCAAATTCTGCATATTGGACTTTTTAAATTGGAAGTGGTGAGGAGGTCTGACGGCAGTCCAGAGTGGGGTATTGAGCAAATCAATTTATTTTAAATATGTTTTTATAATTTGTTATCAGTTTATACATTTGGGGTTGTTGGTTTAAAAATTAATTATTTAATTTAAAATATAATTGATGGAAGCTGGTTCCCATCTTTCAAAACTGAGTAGTGGCGTCCTCCACTCAGAACCTGACGAGGTATCGAGTTAATTGCCCGGTCGAAGGTCGTCCGAGAGGGGTGGTTACTTCTGAAGTATATTTAATCGCGGAAGCTGTTCCCGCGAAAAAAATAAATTAAAAAATAGGAGCCGAAGCTGTTCCCGCGAAATAAATAAATTAAAAAAAGGAGCGGAAGCTGTTCCCGCGAAATAAATAAATAATAAAAAGAAGGAGCGGAAGCTGTTCCCGCCAGAGTTTGTTGTGTATTTTAATGAAATTTGATTGTGTATTCATGTTTTATGTCTGTTCTGAGAGCCTGTGTTATTGTTAGAGGCTGTTACATGACTGTCGTGTATGTTTTTGCTCTCTAGAGGGCGATAGTGGATTGCATAAACTGGTTGATTTTTTTAACAAGAGCGCCTGCTCAAATTTAAAAATTCTGTTTCTTTCTTTTTGGGGTTTATTTGCATATATTGGTCACTTAGACTTCTTGTGGAAATATAAATTGTATTTCGTTTACTGCTTATTGTACTAAGAATCTTATTTTCCGGTTCAGTTTGCATTTTTTGACTGTGGTAGTTTGTGTTAAAATTTATTTTCTGCTTCGGTTTGAATTTTTCGTTCATCATAACATATTTTGTAACCTGCTTGCTATTTCAGTAGTTCTCATAAATTTTGCTTTCACTTGCTATAATATATCTTGTGATTTCACTGTGGCTTGTTGACTGTTGAATGTGTCTGGAACCTTGTTTTCGTTCCTAAAATATAGTCGTTGGTTTAATTCTGTGTTGTGAGATACTAGTCCTGCTTTTCTTGCCTTTTCCATTTACTACAAATTGTATTTCGTATATTGGCGTGGTATTTGCTTCTGCCTAATAAGCTTTTTCGGTCCGTGGACCGGTTTCATAATTAATGTAAACTAGGCTTGGCTTGATTTTGGTTGAATATTGTTTGAAGACAAGCTTATGTTTTCTATTTCTCTGAAATTATTCACAGGGCTGAGGTGGTCCTGCTTTTATTGGCTGTGTTTCAGACCCTGACTTTAAAACTTAGGTTTTTCTTTTTTCTCTCTCTTTTCTATATACCGTCCGAGGTTGCGTGGGCGCTCTGTGGGGGAGACCCTCAGAAACTGTTTTAGTTCACTCTGAATTGTGATGAAACCTAACGGTGATAATTGATTTGCAATTAAAGGGTGAACTAGAACGAAGACCCATTCAGGTAAGGTCCAATTTTTTAATCAGCTCCTTACAGACACTATGGCTACTCCTAGAGACTTGCATAATGAATTAAACGCCATTTACGGCGTGGGGAATTGGGAATGGAAACCGTTTGTACAACAAATTGAAATAATAACTGAGGGATTAAAACAGGGAGAAATACATTTGAAAAAGCGGGATATTGTGCACAAAAGTGTGCTCCAGAGATTTGAAACGTGGGCTAAAATACACACAGGGGAGAACACTTCTTTAATCACCCGTATTAATCAGTTGAAAACAGAGTTGGAGGAAATATTAGGTCAGGCTGAAGCAGAGGTTAGTAAGGCTAGCCTTTTCCAAAAACCTAAGGCAAACACACGTTTAAAAATAGCTAAAACGGACATTGCGGAGCTTCAAAATTTTAAAATGGCATTCCTTAGTCTCATTCCACAGCTCGTGGTTTTGAAAACACCGGGTCCGTCACTTTCGAGCACTGTTTCACTTACTGCCGAGAACACGGAAGTGGAAATTGAGTATACGAACCACAAGGGGGAGGAGCCTACAGCTCCGCCTCCCCCATATAACCTAGGTCACGTCACACCAGTTGATAATGTCCTCCCTGTCTTCAGTGTAGACTCTGGCACGGTGAGTTTACGGATGGACAACGAAGTCAGGGGCTCTCCTTCTGAGCAGCCAGCTCAAAGAGTCACACACACAAACGTACACACACAAGATCCATTCCAATTGCGAAAGCCACATGACTCAATTTCAATTGCACAGACAAATATTCACACTGACTGTTCTGACATTATAGATACCACAGGAAATTATGTAGAACAGGATAAACCGCGCCTTGTCGATAAACAAACACTGACAACACCATTTAAGAACCCGAGGCCACGTAAAAATAAACAAAACATCAGGATTAAAGCAGATTTAGAGGGATATGTCACAACGGATGACTCTGACCAAGATGAGGGACTTATAGCAGATGATGAGGATAGTGCGAATGAACGTCGTGGTGGTAGACGGATTACTGATTTGAACAAAACATTGCGTGCCATGGAAAAACTCATATTAGAAGAACAGAGACAATTGGACTTAAAACAACAGACTTTAGAATGCGACATGCACACTTCAGACAAAACGGACATTTTGAGACGAAGCACCAGACCCCGACACCCGCCTGACAGATATACAACTGACACTAACGTCGACACTATGTTTCCATTAGTGGCCACTAGTACAGGAACATATAAATATGTACCATTATCATTGACTGATGCACAGACTTTGGTCGATCAGCTTCCGCCTTTATGTAGTGGAGCGGCTGCTTGGATTAGAAAGCTGGACAGTCTGACAGGTGGCATGACTTTAGCACTGGGGGATTTTAGAAACATTATTAAAAGATCGACTACTTCCATGGAAGCAGCTGAAATAGAGAGACAGGCTCAGACATCTACTCAACCTAATTATGATCTTTTCCACACTCACTCGCAGCGCCTCACTGACGTTATGAGAGTGATGTGGCCAACCAGAGCAGCGTCCACAATCCCATCATATGCCTGGGATGAAAAGCTTAGCCCAGGGGAATATATGGGTAAGGCAGTTGAGGATTGGACTAACACTACAGGGGTTCACCCTGCTAGGGGGCAGCAGATGGTTTGGTTTAGGACTGCAGTTGTGAAAGGCTTGCCAGCCCTCATAAAGGATAAAATTGAGGACGATCCTAATATGGGCCCTGACGCACCACATGACTTGTAGGTTAGACACGTTTTGTTCCATATGAACAAATATAAGGAAAAATTAGATAACAAAGACAAGGAGACACAAAAGTTACAAAGAGACCTACTAACTGCTCAACTAGCAGAAGCCAGGAAATCTGTAAATGATAATAAAAAGCAAACAAAGTCTGATACCATGATGCCTATGACTGCACCACCACCTAATATGCAATCACCACAAACATTTATGAACACAAACACATATATGCCTACCCAATCAGGGCCACCACAAAACCCACCGTATAATTATGGACCAAGTCCATATTTCTCATATCAGCCCTACTCATGGGGCAGGGGGCACGGTAATGGTAGGTGGAGGGGCAGGGCCCGCCGCCGGACAGGGGCGTGCCTAAGATGTGGAGCTTTGGACCACTGGGCAGCACAATGTAGGGCACCACTCTCTACTGACACCAGCTATCCACACCAGGCACCACACCCACAGGCGGCACCAAAACCGGAGCCATCACATCTTCCTGCTGGCCAATACAGCATGGAGCCGTGGGGTGGACATTGACGGGGCCCAGAGGAGCACCAGGACAGCAGGGCCAGGGCAGAACCCATGCTGTCATTAACTGTGGGGGCCTCCGAAATCCTTTTCCTGGTAGACACGGGAGCCGCATGGTCAGCCATCAACACAGTATTACCTGCACATCTGATGAGCGAACACACTGTGCAAGTAAGAGGCTTCTCGGGGACATCTACATCACTGCCAAAAACAAGACATTTGCCAGTCAGTACTGGTACACAGACTGTGACACATTCATTTTTAATTGCACCACAAGCACCCTTGAACATTTGTGGTAGAGATTTGTTGATGAAAATGGGAGTTACTATTTTATGCCAACCAGATGGGATCACACTTACGTGGTTGGACGGACACAAAACTGTGGCAGTGGTGGGGTACACTGATGGTATGTATCTGATGAGACCTCAGCAGGATGAGTCGGTAGACATTTATTGGGGTTTAGTGACTGGACAGACGGACCCGTCACCACGACTCATTGCTTTGTTCCACCAGTGGTCGCCTTGGATTACAGCCATGGCACCCTACGTCCCTCCTCCCGACCCATTTCATGTCACCCTGTTTTATGATGTAGGGGGAGATTTAACTTACTATGAATCTTTTCAAACAGAATTAGAGGGCACACAGTGGTCGGTTGACACCACAGGGATTTATGTGGGTCCTGAAGGGGTGGCATCTCCTGTTTCACTAACACCACAACAACACAATTGGTACAAACTGTCTGACACGGCGGCACCACACATTTCATTAGCTCTTCATCCAAGACACGAGGCCAAGCAGTTGGGCCCTATGGTAAAAAGAGCAAATGAGGCCACGGATTGGGTCCAGACCCAGCTGCCTGGTGTCATGTTTTCACAGTCAACACAGACATACCAAATCACTGATAACTCACCCATCCTAGTCACATTGCACCATCAATTGCTGCCTAGACACCATGGTTGTGAGGACACTGATCATCCACAGACGGAGGCATTATTAGCATCACTACCTGACACATTGTGGTCCACAGGACCAGATGATGTAGGATATACTAATCAGACACCTGTCTCTTTTTGTATGAATATTACACAACCAATTTGGATTCCCCAATATAAACACAAGCCAGACGCTGTTGAATCTTTGGATAAAACGGTCCAGGCTTTGGTGGAGGCCGGAGTCCTGGAACCGTGTCAATCAGCTTGGAGCACACCGATTCTGCCGGTTCCGAAAAAGGAGCCTGGCCAATATCGGATGGCCCATGATTTAAAAGCCGTGAATGCAGCTTTGGCTACTGCCACTGTTCCGTTTCCTAACCCGTACACCGCTCTGTCGGAACTAGGTCCAGACATGAAATGGTTCACTTGCGTTGATTTGGCTAACGCATTTTTCTGTATTCCACTGGCAGAACACTGCAGAGATATATGTGCATTCACACATAAAGGTATACAACACAGATACACTAGATTACCTCAAGGTTTTGCTCTGTCTCCAGGATTGTTTAATCAGGCCCTGAGGCGGAGTCTGGACTCATGCCAACTGCCAGAAGGCTCTTTATATGTTGATGTGATTGCTTTGGCGGCTAAAACACCGGAAATCTGCCTTGAAGCAACCAAGGTGGTTCTTCAATGCTTAGCAGACGCAGGGTACAAGGTATCTAAACAGAAATTACAGTGCTGCAGATCTAGGGTTACTTTCTTAGGGAGAGTAGTAACACAGGGTTCCACGGGCTTGTCCGCCACACACCGGTCCGCTATACTGTCGCACACAAAACCTGAAACTGTGAAAGACATGTTAGCATTTTTAGGACTGACTGGCTACAGCAGACAATACATTCCTGACTTTGTCGGACATACACAACCTCTTAGAGACATGGTGAAATCTCTGGGGATGAGAAATTTGTCTGGTAAGCTCACCTGGACGGTGGAGTCGGAACAGGCGTTTATAGACGTTAAACAAGCCTTATCCGTTGCAGTTGACTTAGCCAGACCTGACTATTCATTACCTTTTTACATGGATGTTTCTGAAACAGACACTGTGATTAATGGTGTACTGTTTCAGAAAAAGGGGGAAGGTAGAGCAGTACTAATGTATTTAAGTGTCCCATTGGACCTTATAGAGAGGAGACAACCACAGTGCACAAGACATGTAGCAGGACTGACCAAATTAGTACAGAAAACAGCACATTTAGTAGCAGGATACCCATTGCGCATTCTAACCACACACGGAGTAGTAGCGTATATAAACTCACAGATGTTCACACTCACTCCATTGAGACAGAGACGCATTCACAAAGCATTGACTGCACCCAACATCACCTACACACACGAAGGAGTTAATATGGCAGATGGGATGTTGGAAGGTCCACCACATGAGTGTGAGGAACAGGTGGAAAGGCAAGGAAAAGTAAGACCAGACTTACAAGCCACACCCATTCCAGGGTCATGGAATTTATGGACGGATGGGTGTGGGTACAGGGCAGATACAGGTGAAGTCAGAGCAGGATACGCAGTAGTTCAGGAAGCGAAGGGGGAAACGCATGAGTTTCAGACAGTTATTGCAGACGAGGTGAAACAAAACCCATCGGCGCAGAAGGCAGAACTGCTAGCAGTAATTTCAGCATTAGAAGTGGCAGAAGGAAGGGACGTCACTATTTATAGTGACTCAGCGTACGTAGTCACAGCTGCGCACGTAGACATTCCACATTGGAAGCAGGTTGGATATGTCACAAGCACAGGGAAACCAGTCAAACACAAGACAGAACTGATGCGATTAGAAGCAGCTATACACAAGCCAAATAAGGTAGCGATTGTGAAGTGTAAAGGACATCAAAAGGGAGACACAATAATAAACAGAGGGAATGAGGCTGCAGATGAGGCAGCAAAAAGAGCAGCAGGATACACGGAACCCAACAACATGTTTGTGTTGGACTCCAGTGTACCCTGGGAACCGATTCCCACAGGGCAAGAGCTTAGACACATACAGAATCAGGCAAGTCCAGAAGAAAAGTCAGTATGGCTAGCAAAGGGAGCTAGCCCAAACAGTCAGGTGTGGACGTCACAAGAAGGACAAGTAGTTTTACCAATGTCACTAGCAGAAGCAGTTTTAGAAGAAGCACACACAGTGGCACACGTAGGAAGACGACAGACACTGGAAAATTTAAAACAATGGTGGCACCCATGCATGTCAGCATTGGTGGTTGATTACATTACTAAATGTCAGATTTGTAACACGCAAAACGTAGCAAAAGCATTTAAACTAGCTCCAGGAAGGTTTCCATTGCCAGATTCTCATGGACATGAGATTTAAATGGATTACACAGATATGATTGACCCCATTAGGAGATATAGATATCTCCTGGTCGTTGTAGATAGATTCTCGGGGTGGGTAGAGGCACTCCCCACTCTGAGGGAAGATGCAAAATCAGTCTGTAAGTTTCTGATTAATTGTTGGATTCCAAACCATGGGTTTCCTAGGAAATTTTTTTCAGATAACGGGAGTCATTTCACGAGCAAAACACTGCAGTGGGTGGAGCAGTCGTTGGGGCTGCGCCATAGCTATGGTTGTGTGTATCATCCTGCTTCACAAGGTCAGGTGGAGAGGATGAATCAAAATTTGAAATCAAAATTAGCTAAGATTACACTGACCACGGGCATGAATTGGCTCGATGCCCTACCAATTTCCCTGATCAGTATTCGGAGTTAAATAAATAGAAGCACAGGTTTCTCCCCATTTGAACTGGTCAGAGGCGTAGCATTTCCAGGCCCGAAAACAAGACTGAGTCCTGATGTGGGCTCGCCTGGGATAAGCACAGATGAGTATCGTCAACTGTTTTTGAAACTAAAATCAGTGTGTGAGGAACTATCTGTGCAGGTACAGAGAAACAAAGGAGGAGACGAGGAGTATGAGATACCTCCTGAGGTGGCCGTCGCTCCATGGGTGTATCTGAGAGCCATCAAGCGAAAGTGGTCAGAACCTCGCTGGACAGGCCCATTCCGGGTGACAGAGAGAACCAGCCACGCGGTACGACTCAAGGGTAAAGGCAGCTCATGGTACCACCTGTCTCAGTGCAAGCCAGCACTGCCACCAGAGGAGCACCAGATGGAGAAGCAAGCATCTAATTAGTAACAAGTGCCAGCTGGACACTCTGCGAACAACAGGTGTCAACGGAGAGCTGTCTGAAGCTGTTGAAGATCCATTCCATCCATCCATCCATCCATTATCTGTAACCGCTTATCCAATTTAGGGTCGCGGGGGGTCCAGAGCCTACCTGGAATCATCGGGCGCAAGGCAGGAATACACCCTGGAGGGGACGCCAGTCCTTCACAGGGCAACACAGACACACACACATTCACTCACACACTCACACCTACGGACACTTTCGAGTCGCCAATCCACCTGCAACGTGTGTTTTTGGACTGTGGGAGGAAACCGGAGCACCCGGAGGAAACCCACGCGGACACGGGGAGAACACACCAACTCCTCACAGACAGTCACCCGGAGCGGGAATCGAACCCACAACCTCCAGGCCCCTGGAGCTGTGTGACTGCGACACTACCTGCTGCGCCACCGTGCCGCCCTCTGTTGAAGATCCAGAACACATTATTATTTTCTTTACAGGTTGTCGTAGACTGTTCTTCTTTTTACAGGTTGCTTGGACTGTTAATTTTTTCCTTTTTTGCAGGTTGAACTTTCTAAACACATTGTAAAAAAAAAAAAAAAAAAAAAAACGCACCCTGTAACTTTAACACTTAAACATATAATGGTTTAGATAATATTTTCTTAATTAGAAGGGAATTTAGTGGGGAAACACATTGATTGTTTAATGATGGCTTGGTATGGTAAAAGGGGGTGTGACAGGACAAAATACAGACAACATTACCAACCAGTACTTCCTCCTGATATTCTGATATGGCTCCAGGTAACCATAACCATTACTCTTTTGAGTATAATGATAATAACACTAGCCATGGTCTTCACACAGGAACAATTAACAATGGTAGAGGGAACAGTTGTCAATATTTCAGCAATCGTACGCCTGGCAAACGCGACAATTAAAGACCTGACATCACAGCTAAATAGAACTAAACGATCAACCATCTCTCAGCCTAAATCTAAATGCATCAGACGCTGGGGAGATATAGAATTAGATTATTATTGGGGTGAGACAACCGCATGGACAGTGAACTTATGTGAAGTGGTTAAATGTGGTACAAATCAGCTGGGGCATAAGGGGGAGCCGGTGTATTTGTGTTGGTCTCGTGACGTCTATATTAAATGTAATCATAACACCGACCAAGCAGCTTATAAGGCTAGACCTTGTAACAAATGGGAAGATGTGATGAGGTCAACACATGTTAATTGGAATCCGACTACACGTCGGGCGACTCGTGAACGGGAGAAATGGGAAAAACTTAACATACAGAGGGATAATGGTCCAATCACCAATGTGATAACTATTGCATTGGAGTGGCAAGCCGACCCTAATGGGGAAAAGTCTTCAGCATTTTTCATAGGGGTCAGGGTAGATGTAAGTGGTAATGACCCTGTGGGATGGATTAAGGTCAGAGTTAGAAATAAACCAACAGCCGACACCGTTGAGGACACAAAAAACATGACAGACAACACTGGGGGGAATCAGTCTATATTGGGGACAGATTATTCTACATGGACAACCGAACAAATCGTAAAATTAAGCACAGGGTTTGAAGGGAGTAACTTATGAATTAAATGGATAAATGCGCAAGCCAGAGAAGCTAACATGGACGGGTGCATAGCATGTGCTGCAGCCAGACCAACATTGTTTTTAGGTTCAGCCCCATTATTTCCGAGGGAAGACCCAATAGGGTTTAAGTGTATGATTAACTTAACACATATGGCTAATCCAGTTAATTGTACTGCCTTGGTAAACATTTTTCCAGTCATAGCAAACAACACCGGGTCAGGGCCGTTCAAGATTCCTGAATCAGGTAACTTCACTTGTTTTAATCATACAGCAGGTGACATGACACGGAGTGCAAAACACTTAGGTAAAATAAATCCTAAATGGTGCCACACTATATTTAATCATGACTCCGGTAACTATATAGGACCATGGGCTAGAGCAGGACTGTATTATTATTGCGGAGGGTTAAATCTATTGCTAAGACTACCTACGGATAGTCACGGCCTTTGTGCTATGGTTAGATTAATTTCCCCAATCACTATGTATGGCGCGCACAAACCCACTCCTAATCACAATAGGCTTAGACGATCAGGTGACTATGAATTTGACTTAACTAAAAACACGCCCACTTATATAGACGCGATAGGAATTCCTCGCGGAGTGCCAGATGAACATAAATTGGTAGATCAGATAGCGGCAGGATGGGAAAGTATTTTCATTTGGATCACACCAAACAAGAACGTTGATAGAATTAATTACGTAAATTACCAAGTAATGAGACTGGCTAATATTACTGGAGCAGCAATAACTGGTTTATCAGAGCAATTATCTGCAACTTCATTAATGACCATACAAAATCGTATAGCTTTAGATATGGTACTCGCTAATCAGGGTGGCGTTTGTCATATGTTCGGAGATGTATGCTGTACTGTAATTCCAAATAATACGGCCCCAGATGGAAAGGTGACTAAAGCCTTAATAGCCCTAAAATCTCTGTCTAGAGAGATGGCAGAAAACACGGGAGTAGACAATCCAATCACTAAGTGGTTAGAGAGAACTTTTGGACAATGGAAAGGCGTGTTTATATCTGGCTTCAGCCGTAGCGGTATTTGCCGCTATTTTAGTCACGTGCGGATGCTGCTGTGTACCTTGAATTAGGTCTCTGATAGAGAGAACAATAACACGTATGATGGAGGGCAAAGATCCTCCACCACCATATATGTTAACAATGTTGGAGTCTGCGGAAGAGCGGGAGGAATTACTGTTGTAGAATAAGTAGTCTGGGAGATAATAAATAGGGAAATAATGTTATTTCCTCCTGTTGACATGATTAAATTTTGGCCGCCTGGGGGCAGAAGGGGCCAGTGGGAGAATTTTTCCTGTCAAAAATTGGTTGGTTGGCTGCCCTACAGGTTTTCGCTCTCACAGGTTAAACACATGTCAAAAACATGTTTGGAGGACCTAGAGTGTGATGACATGTCTTGGGACACGTCATAAGGGGGAATTGTTATAGAAAATAATTTTATTACTTTGTGTTAGTGGACAAATATCCTTAAATGATTAGTTAAAATTAAGCATTTATAATTGTGTGAAATCTTGTATTGTATATGTACTCATATGAATGATTAACCAGTATTTAACCATGCATTTAAACAGTTTAGAATCTGCACACTAACTGGCATGTTGACTCAGTATTTACACCTTTCTAAATTCTTAGACTTCTAACATTGAACAGATCTGCACTTAGGCTTTTAGCATGCTGATATAAATTACAAGTGTTAGCTAGGACAGTTGAACTTTAGGGCCATTTTGACCTGAAGTCCATTAGTGACTCCTCTAAATTTTGGTGACAGAAAAGGAGGCTTGGGAAAGGAAAAGGTACTTGTCAGAAGGGCATGATGAGTGTTTTGGGGTCACAAGTGCATGGGAAACTTGCACGCGAGAAAGTTGAGTACTATCATGTCTTATTATGCATATTAATATATGTTAATCAGTTAGAAACGCCTCACCACCAGGCTATACGTCATCTGGGGAATAACTGTGGAGTCAGATGGGAGAAGACCTCAGAACTCTACTGGGGAGGCCATTAGACTCTTTTCATGTATTAGTTCTCTTGGATCCAATAAATACTTTGATTTGCTTTAAACTTCACTCGACTGGCTTTTGCAAAGCTCCTGGAACGAGCACGTGTGTGGTGGGTGTATTTTGGACCTTTTGGATATTTTAAAATTTTAATTACTTTGAGAACGGTCCAAAATAACATTTTTAATCTTCAGCGGCCGACCAGGTCACTCCCATTCCTGTGAAGGCGGCCAACCTGGCCGCTCCTGTTCCTGTGAAGGTGGCAAACCCGGCTGCAGTTCCACAGTTGTTTTGGTCTGTCCCTGTTCTGGTCCCTGTCTCTGTCCACGTCCTTGTACCTTTGTCTGCTTTTGTCTCTGTCCCTGTCACCATGTTTGTGTCAGTCCCTGTAAACATCTTGGTTCCTGTTCCCCTGCAAAGTCCTGTCCAGTCCGCGTTTCTGTCCAGTGTCTTGTCTCCTGTCTCTTCTACTATCCTGTCTCAAGTCCAGTCCCCTGTCCTTTTCTGGTACCCAACCTCAGTCCCGTCACCTGTCCTGTCTCCCTTCCAGTCCCCTGTTAATAATCATGTCTAGTCTTAGTTCCCATCTAGTGTCCAGTCTAATATCCAGCACCCTGTACTGTCCCCTGTCCAGTCTTCTGTTTCTGGTTCTGTTCTGTTCCCAGTCTTGTCTCCCTTTTCAACATCTGTTCTGTCTCATTCCCCATCCAGTGTTCAAGTCCAATCTCCTGTCCAGTCACATGCTCCTGTCCAGTCTCATGTCTCCACTCCCATCTTATCTAATTCTCTCCAGTCCCTGTTCCAGTCCCGAGTCCCATCTCCTGTTCCATTTCATCAGTCACCTGTCCAGTCTTTTGTTCAGTCGCCTGTCTGATCTCCAGTTTCGTCTCCCGTTGCTCCCCTTTGCGGGTCCAGTCTCCTGTTTCCGGTCCTGTCAACTCCCCAACTCCATTTCCTGTGTCTGGTCTTGTCCTGAGTCCTGTTGGTCTTGTTCTGCTTTGTTTTCCTGGCCCCTCCTGCGCCAGCTCCTGGGGGTCTAGGTTTACATGCCCTGAGAGTTGCATGTCTAGGAGGGGGCATGTGTCACCCCCTGGCCTAGTCTTGTCTGTTGTTTCCACCATGTGCTCACTTAGCACATGGCTCTTTGCTGTTGTTGTTGTTGTTGTTGTTGTCTACACCCTAGTCCTGCCTTAGTTCCTCCTCCTTGTCAGTGTCATTTGTAATCCTGCCCCCTTTTTATCTGTTCCAGGTGTCCCTTGTCTGTGTTATGTATTTAAGTTCCCATGTGTCACTTCCTGTTTATTGGACATTCTGTCAAGAACGCGGAGGTGGACTGACGGAGGCGGACGCACACGCTACAACACAAATACATTTATTTACAACAAGGATGTCAAACAAAGACTGACTAAGGAAATGATGATGGAGAGACAGCGGAGACAGAGGCTAGAAAACAACAAGACATAGGTAAAGAAACAATGCAATACTAGGAATTGGAACAAATCAATAAAAGACTAGGACTTGGATGAAACAATACAATACTAGGACCTGGAACGAGGAAATGACAGAGACAGACAGACCAGACTAAGCAACATGAAGAAACACAACATGACTTCGGAAAGGAAACAACAAGACTGGGAATTAGAACGAATGACCAATACAAGGAAGCGAGACAAAGGGACTAAAATACATCTCACAGACAAGACACCTGAAACAGATAACGAGGAGGACGGACAAGGAGGCAGAACAAAGGTGGGACATGGGCGGAGACATGGACAATAACAGACAGAGCCATGTGCTGAGAGCCTGTGTTTTAGCATGTGCGTCTGCCTCTGTCAGTCCGCCCCGCAATCCTGACACTGTGAAAGAAAGAAATAATCACAAACTAAAGTAAATGAGCCAAAGTTTTCTGTCCCAGCATGTGATAGCCTAAACAATCATGTTTAAATTGATCTCAATTATAAAAGTCTAGCAATCCAGCTTTCATTTGATATTCTCTAAAATGCTGCTGCAGAGTTTAGAACACGTACGAGAAAATAACCTTACACCAACTGTAAATGATCCTAAGGGTTTGGAGTAAGCCACAGCTGTGCAAGGGCTTCAAAACACCAGCAAATCAGTGAGATATATATCTGACCCCAGGTACTTCAGCTTTATACCTGTATGACCATGTAGTGGGGATGTTATGAGGAGTGAAGAAGTGTTAAAACCTCGCAATTAAGCTTAGTGTGACACAATATCTCAGTGAGACACAGTTAATGTTTCTCAAAAGAGGTCAATAAAATAGGAACAATGGCTTGGATACATTAGAGACCATGTGTTAAATGTATTATAAACATGGTTGATATGATTCCTTGTCTCATGAGAAGTACAAAATCAGTGTACAAAAACAACATCTCTTTTCAAAATATTAATTATGTTTTAGTGGAACAAATTGCCCTTTCCTGGATCAGGGACTTGTCGTGGCGGAAGGGCTTGTGTGGTCTCATGACCTCCAGGGCTATGTCATCGGGAGCTGTTAGTTACCAATAGGGTCTCCCATGGCGAACAGGTCTGGAGTGAAGATCCAGACAAACATGATCCAAAAGCATTCCTATGAGTACACCCATTAAAATTCAGTGTACCCTGCCCGGGAAAGCCCACGTAACCCGGCCGGGCTCAGCCCGAAATGGCAACGTGGGAGGATCATGTGGGCTCACCACCCGCAAGATCCAGAGTAGGGGTGCGGTGCAATGCTCATCGGGCACAGAGTGGGGGCGAAGGGGCCCCTGGTGTCGTGGAACTTGTCAGCAGAAACTGGTTCTGGGTACATGAAACATAACCTCACTGGGGTGAAAGAGCCAGAGCTGGTGCATGAGGTTGAGAGATACCAGCTAGATATAGTTGGGCTCACCTCTACAAACAGTGTAGGCTCTGGAACCAAACTCCTCGATAGGGGTTGGTCTATCTCCTACTCAGGAGTTGCACAGGGTGAGAGGCGCCAGGCGGGTGTGGGGATACTCATAAGTCCCCGGCTGGTGCTTGTACAGCTGGAGTTTGTCCCAGTTAATGAGAGGGTCGCCTCAATGCGGCTCCGGCTTACAGAGAGGAAAACTTTGACTGTTGTGTGTGCGTATGCACCAAAGAGCAGCTCAGAGTATTCGGCCTTCTTGGAGGCAGTGACTGGAGTTCTAGAGGGAATTCCATGCACTGACTCTATTGTTTTACTGGGGGAATTCAATTCTCACATTGGCAATGACTGGGAAACCTGGAGAGGAGTGATTGGGAGGAACGGACTGCCTGATCTAAACCCGAGTGGTGTGATGTTGACTTCTGTGCTAGCCATGGTTTGTCCATAACGAACAGCATGTTCGAACATAAGATTGCTCATATGTGTACTTGGTACCAGAGCACTCTGGGCCAAAGGTCAATGATCGACTTTGTGGTTGTGTCTTCTGACCTGAGGCCGTATGTTTTGGAGAGGGGCTGAGCTGTCAACCAATCACCATCTGGTGGTGAGTTGGATCCGATGGCGGGGAAAGCTGCGGGACAGACCTGGTAAACCCAAACGTTTAATGAGGGTGTGCTGGGCAAAGCTGGCAGATGACTCTGTCCAGATGGATTTCAACTCTCACCTTCGAGAGAACTTCTCACATGTTTCGGAGGAGGCAGGGGGAATGGAGTCTGAATGGACACTGTTCCAGACCTCCATCATGGAAGCAGTTGCATGTAGCTGTGGTCAAAAGCTTGTCGGTGCCTGTTATGGCGGCAACCCAAGAACCCGTTGGTGGACACCGGGGGTGAGGGAAGCTGTCAAGCGGAAGAAGGAGGCTTTTCAAGATTGGCTAGCTTGGGGCACTACCGATTCTGTGGATGGGTACCGGCAGGCAAAAAAGGCTGCAGCTGTGGCAGTTGCTGAAGCAAAATCCAGAGCATGGGAGGAGTTTGGAGAGGCCATGGAGAATGGCTTCAGGGCGGCCTCAAAGAGGTTCTGGAAAACACTCCGATAGCTCAGGAGGGGTAGGGGGGACACTGTCCAAGCTGTGCTCAGCAAGGATGGTGAAACTCTGAACTCGACTGAGTGTATTGTTGGGCGTTGGAATGAGCACTTTGAGGAACTCCTTAACCCGAGAGACATGCCTCCTGTGCAGGAGGTAGGGCCAGAAGTGTCTGGGGGGTCAGATTCCATTTCCTTGGCTGAAGTCACTGAGGTGGTGAAAATGCTTCACAGTGGCAAAGCTCCAGGATTGGATGAGATTTGCCCAGAGTTACTGAAGACACTCGATACTGTGTGGCTGTCTTGGATGACACGCCTATACAATACCGCACGGACATCGGGAACAGTGCCTTTGGGTTGGCAAACCGGGGTGGTGGTTCCTATTTTCAAAAAAAGGGGACCAGAGAAAGTGTGCCAATTATCGTGACATTACACTTCTCAGCCTCCCGGGGAAAGTCTATGCCAAGGTGCTGGAAAGGAGAATCCATCCGATGGTCGAACCTAGGATTTTGGAACTATGGACCAACTCTTTACTTTTGTACAGATGATTGAGGGGGCGTGGGAATTTGCTACTCCACTCTACACATGCTTTGTGGATTTGGAGAAGGCATATGACCGTGTTCCCCGAGAGATTCTGTGGGAGGTGCTCCTGGAGCATGGGGTGCCAGGGTCGCTCCGGCGAGCCGTATGGTCCTTGTACTCTCAGAGTTTGAGTTGTGTTCGCATCCTTGGTAGTAAGTCAGGCTTGTTCAGTGTGGGCATTGGACTCTGTCAGGGCTGTGCCTTATCTCCACTCCTGTTCCTGATATTCATGGACAGGGTGGCGCGGCGTAGCCTGGGGCAGGAGGGCTTTCGTCGAGGAGCTCAGGAGGTGGCATCTCTGCTTTTTGCGGACGATGTTGTTCTTCTGGCCTCTTCGCACGGAGGCCTCCACCATTCACTTGAGCAGTTTGCAGCCGAGTGTGAAGCGGTCGGTATGCAGATCAGCACCTCCAAGTCTGAGGCCATGGTTATCTCCTGGAAACAGATGGCATGCTCCCTACAGGTAAGGGGTGAGAACCTGCCCCAAGTGAAGGAGTTCAAGTATCTCGGGTTCTTGTTCATGAGTGATGGGAAGAGGGATGGTGAGGTTGACCGTGGGATAGGTGCAGCATCTGCAGTAATGCGGTCACTGTACCGCACCGTTGTGGTGAAGAGAGAGCTGAGCCATAAAGCAAAGCTCTCAATTTAACGGTCAGTCTACGTTCCCACTCTCACCTATAGTCATGAGCTCTGGGTAATGATCGAAAGAACAAGATCGCGGATACAAGTGGCTGAAATGAGTTTTCTCCGAGGGGTCGCTAGGCATACTCTTCGTGATTGGGTGAGGAGCTCAGTGACTAGGGAGGAGCTCGGAGTAGAGTCGCTGTTCCTTCGCATTGAAAGAAGTCAGTTGAGGTGGTTTGGGCATTTGATCAGGATGCCTCCTGGATGCCTCCCACTGGAGGTATACCAGGCACGTCCAACTGGAAGGAGGCCCCGGGGTAGACCCAGGACAAGCTGGAGGGATTATATCTCCCGGCTGTCCTGGGAACGCCTTGGGATCCCCCAGGAGGAATTGGTGGATGTTGCAAGGGACAGAGACGTCTGGGCTTCTTTGCTCGCCCTGTTGCCACCGCGACCCTGAAATGGAGAAGCGGAAAAGAAAATGTATGTAAAAGTATGTATGGAACAAATTGCAGACTGTGGAAATTTGATTACTGATATGAATTCATTAAACGTTTTACAGTGGGCAACGTGTGGCTTTGTATGTAACTGTCAAGCAGTGGGAGTGTTTGAGTGACAGGATGAGTGTGTGAGTGACAGGGGGAGTGTTTGAACTTGTCCACAGGTGTGTGTGTGTGAAAGAGAAAGCTTGTTTGTTTAAAATGTCCACAGGTATGTGAGTGACCTGGTGAGTATGACACTGTCCTCAGGTGTTAATGTTTGAATGACTGGATGAGTGTGAAATTATCTGAAGGTGTGGGTTTAAGAGTGACACAGTTTGGAGGATGCTTGGATGCTGGTGAATCCCAACAGTGTTGGAAGGAGCCCAGTTCCTCCAGACTACACAGTTCTACACCGATGTACAGCCTCATGTTAGGGGTTTTATTCCTTGCTACCTCAAACAAAACACTGGGAATAATGAACTTATGCTCATGGATAACTGCTCCACAGCATTATTTATTTATTTATTTATTTATTTATTTATTTATTGTGTGTGTTCCATTTTTACTGTTAAAATTATGTACACTATGTAAAATATTTACAAATATAAAAATATTTAAAATATTTCCATTATTTTGAAAAGTTTGTTATTCATTTATCTGCACCATTCTGATGAGTGGGTATTCAGGACCTGGTCAAACCAGTTGAGAAGCACTTTTTTAAAGAAATATCTGAAGCAGACATAATTTGACAGCTTTTCTGGGGTTTATGGGGACTGACAGTTTCCGCATGCTCTGAATTTTTACAGTAAGTTAAGAGCTGATCAAATCTATGGCCGTAAGCCTAGAATTTTGATACCTGCACTGGGGTTGTGCAGTTATTTCTGCTGAACTTTTGTAATTTTTATCACAACCTCAAACATGTAACATGTAAAATATGGGCTGTGGATGATTCTGAAACCTCTCAAATTCTAAAAAATATTTCATATTAAATGTAAGCAATAATTCATGTTCTTTCAAAATCTTTGGTTTAGATTAAGTTTAGTCCTGCACTCTATCCTTCTTTTAATAAAATATCATAATTCCAAATGTGGTTTAGTCCAGGTCTAGGCTTAATCCATCTCTGGGAAAACATATTTTTTTTGAAGGTGGGAAAAATGGTACGAACAGGTATCAGCCTTGGCCTGCCCTGGCAGTGTTTAAACTCAAGGGCAGTTTAGACTCAACTAATTGTACCGGTGAGGATACAAACTCTGACTAAACACAAAACATTCAGGATATGAGACTCTTATAATACCTTCAATGTAAAGGTCAATAATATGCATTCAAAGTGCTACCAAATATTATGTATTAATGCATTTATTGTGAAAATCTCTTTAAACATAAATGGATTGAATGATTGACTGTGTAAATAATTATTGATTTCCACAAAACAGATCTCGAAATTTAAATGAATATTGATCACCAGGATTAAAACGTATTAAATAGTGAATAAACCATTTAGTGTATTTCACTTTATTAAACAATGAACAACACATTAATAAACCTAAATAAATAGAGGCCAAAAACAAAAGACAAAAACCAGAAGAAAATGTCACAGGGTCCTAATCATTAAAGTTATCTTGAAAAACTATTTTCAGAATCTCTGAATAAGTCACACTTCAGCAAGATGACGTTAACACACCTCATCAGCCCCAGAACACACAATGACATTGTAAAAACAGGGGGCTGACTCTAAGAAATCTCCACCATTAGATGAGTCCATACTGGAACAGACTTCAGTTTCTTCATGCCCTGAGTGTTTAGGATTGTCTCTTTGATGGACAAGAAAACACAATCAGATTTAACATATTCAGACCTGATTAAACTCAGTGGAGGCCTGACATGAGCAGAGCTACAGAGTCTCACTCAAAGGCCAAAGAGAGGAGTTCTGATCAGAAACCCTATTTCAGCCCACTCTGACCCAGGCCAGGTTATTGGTTGAACTGGTCACAGACAATGAATAAATTTTTGTAAAAATACTGATTAAAACTCTTCTAACACACATACGGTTTTGCGTAAAGTAAGCTAAGCCTTCTGTAGGTGCTTGTGCTGCTCTTTCTGTTTATAGGCATGCTGATTGGCATGCTGTGTGTATAACTTAATTTCAGAAGTTTTAGTCAACTCAAGCTCATTTTTAAGTAAAAAAGTATATTTATTTACAGACAATGTTTTATATTTTAGTCAAAATAATACCCAATTTAAAAACTTGTTGTTTGTTGTATTATTGCTTTCATGTGACATCTTTATTGTTAGTTTATTATTGTTTAGGGCGGTACAGTGTTGCTGCAGGCAGTGTTTCTGTCACAGCTCTAGGGTCCTGGAGGTTGTGGGTTCAAGTCCTGCTCTGGCTGACTGTCTGTGAGGAGTGTGGTGTGTTCTCCCCGTGTCCGCATGGGTTTCTGCAGGGTGTTCCGGTTTCTTCCCACTATGTAAATCTGTGTGTGTATGTGTGAGTGTGTGTCACTCTGTGAAGGACTGATGCCCAGTGATTCCAGTGAGGCTTTGGACTCACCGCCACTCTGAACTGGATAAGGGTTACAGACAATGAATAAATGAATGAATCAATTATTGTTTTTGAAGTTTTTCAAGATAGTTTAACTTGATTTCCTTTACTTGGTTTCAGTTAATTACTACAATTAACATTGCAATTAAATATTAAATGTGAAATATTCAATTCCACCTCAATTTTCTATTCCACTTTTTTCCTCAAAGGCAACCATTATTTATATTCGAATTTCCCTCAAAATTATTCTCCAAATGAGTCTGGTGACCTCAGTTCAGACTCAAACAACATGTACAGTCACCTAATAAAGCCCAGTTCCTGACCATACAACAACTGTCAGTGGCATAAGTGACAAAAGTGAGACATATTTGGCAAAAATTAGTCTGCAATCATGGCTGACTTTTTCTGCATGCCCATCCCTACATAGATTATGTACAGAACCCTGTAACCATTAACTCTCATCTAACCACTCCACCACCATGTTTATATGATTACATCCTTGATATCAGGTCACAGTAATGTTTCAAAACTCAGATCTCATAAAACAGATCTGTATTTACTCAGAATTAAAGCTCTAAAGTTCTTAGATTATCTCAGTTTTATCTTGAATTCCAATCTCATTGTTCCAGCCCCATCAGATCATCAGTTTAGGTGTCCTTCTTCCATCTATGTAAAGTGGCATGTCACCAGTCAACTCTTGACCGTAGCTGCAGAAACACTCATACATGTGTTGTAGTATTCATGGTTACACTACTTTACCTCTTCTGTCCAGCCTCCTGATCAGATCCCTCAGTCAGTTACAGTGTGTACAGAATGCAGCTGCTAGGGTCCTCACTCAAACCAGAGAACAGACTATATCACCCCCATCCTGTAGAGTCTTCACCTGCTCCTGTTACTGACTGTGTTCAGTCAAAGTTCTACTGACCAATGTTGTCTTATCAATAAACAACTGGTATTTTTGAAATCTGTATAGACTATAGGTAAAAAATTAGCAAAAAAAACTTTTGACAAGCTGTTTCAGCAATTATTCAACAAATATACATGGGCAGAGCTTGATGCACTCTTTCATCTATAGCTCAAAGAAACTTGGCCCAAATCAAACAAAACTTGGTACACATATGTAAGTCATGACTCTGAAGTATTGTGCCAAATGTGACTACATTGCACAGAAAGGGGGCGCTACAATTAGACAACAACATGTTGCATAAGTTATTAACTGATTACACCGCCACCTAGAGATGCCGTACCAGCAAGATGAGATAGGTATATTCTGAAGACCATGGGAAAGGAGCTTGTGCTTTTACATAACATATGGCTAAAGCATTTTTGAGTGACAAGCTGCACTGCTCTTTTTAAGCAGACAATGCAATCACACAGTAATGAAAGTTCAAATATGTTTTGATAATTATTAAAGTTCAGGTTCTTACGATTCTCATTATACCACATATGTCCATATTGAATGCTTAGCCAGAGCCTAGTTCATGCTCAAAATATGTCTGTTACATCTCATCTATGCTTTCAGACTTCTCTCTGTTATGCAGAGTCCCCTCAACCCCTCCCTCTCCTCTGCACACAGACTGTCACCTCTCCCCCTCCCCTCCCCCCTGTCAGTCAAAGAGGTCCAGAAGACACAGACACAGTGCCCACAGGAGCACTTTGTAGATCTAAAATTACACAGAGGAGTCCACCTCTTACTCTGCATACTATCATTGCTCCTTTTCACATGTTCTTCAATCGTCAGCACACCCACACAGCAGGTGTGCTGAAAATGTATAAGTTACTGTCTCTGCCTATATATATAAATTTGACCAATAAAATAGGTGTATCTAACAGCGTGGACAGTGAGTGGAAACAGGTGTTAAATTCTCAGGCAGTACTGCTCTGTCTGATCCATTCATAAGAGCGCTACACACAGTGCCATATCACCACAATGTCAGTGTCACTGCAGTGCTGAGAATTATCCACCACCCAAATCATATCTGCTTTGTTGGGGTCCTGAACATTGGGTCAGAATCCAGGGTGAAATTCCAGAGTCAGTTCTGTGCTCTGTGCTGTCTCTGTAACCCAAGCCCAACCATCAGACCAGAAATTCACCTACTCATCCACTACCACTCCCTCTTAAAATCCTGCTCTGCTGAGACACCACAACACCAAGAATCACATTTAAAAGCATTACAAAATCTATCCTAAAGTGTGGCTCTTGTATCAGGAAATGTGATATGCTATCCTCTTTCTCTGCAAAGATTGCTCACTTTCACCCTGGTCTTCAGTTGTCTGGACACCCATACGGGAGGTATGATTCAGGTGTTGGAGTTTTAAATCCCTCAGCATCACTGCTGGACTGAGAATAGTCCACAGTCAAACACATCAAGCAGACAGTGTCCTGTGTCCACTGATGACGGACTCAAGTACAAGCAACTCCGCATCATATCTGCTGTTTGGGGGTCCTGAACATTAGGATGAGAAACAGGGTGCAAATCCAGAGTCACTTCTGTGCTCTATGCTGTCTCTGTCATCCACTACTCCTCCATTTCAAGCTACATCTCCAAAGAGATGCCAGAACACCAAGCACCACCTTCAAAACACTATACAAACTTCCCAAAAAATCCCCTTCTGTCTCTTAAAAGCTCACATGCTGGCGCTTTGTTCTTCTACCAGCAAATACAAGCTTGGACCCCGGGAACTGTCACTTGCAGCTATATTTTTTATTTACTTCATGTTTGTTAATGATGCTTTTACAGGGAAGATATGAGCTGTGTTTGTTTCTTTGATGTGTGTTAATGACACCTTTACTAGTGATCTAAGACAATTAAAATATGTAGAGAATGTTAATGTATTTTCATAATTTGACTTAAAGTATATAGCTATTATATTTTTTATAAATATATTTCAAGTGTTTGTTTTCTGTTTGTTTGTTTTGTTTTAATGTATTCATTATGGTTTACAGCTTATAAAAACCTGAAATCCAGTGACTCAAATTGTTACATTTTTCGTAACATTAAAGGATGCACAGTATAATGAAAAGGTTATACAGAATGCACTCAGTACATTGTTGGGGCTCCTTTAACAGTGCAGAGTGGCACGGATACACTTTTTTTTTTATTTTATTAATGAGTCGAATTTCTCATCTTTGTAAAGTCAGCAGTTTTCTCCCTGATTGTGGTTGCATGTGCTGAGCTAGAATGATAAACTCACAGTATTTACACAGTTTTAATAGAGATTTACTCAAACTTCAAATAAAATATGCACACAAACTATACATAACTATAAATCATACTGATCAAAAGTAAATCCATATTTTTGAATATGTTCAGATTTTTTGAGAAGCACTAGTAGAGGGTTATGGTGAGTGATGTTTGTTTATTTAAACTGACGAAGATCTATGAGATGTATTACATGATTTTATTAATTTACACACTTTTGGAGTGATCTTTAATAAATTTGTGTTTGTGCTTATTATCATTTAAACGTCCTCTTTCCCAGTGTTACATAACTAATGGTGTAAGGCTGAAATATGCTGTCCGTCCCTTTACACAGTTTTCTCTGAAATCACCTGACTATTTTTTGTTAATTTCCACTTGGCACTTGGCCAGACTTACTGAACTATAAAAAGGAGTGTGGACATCTTTCATTTGCACTGCTCATTTTAGCAGCCAAACGAGTGCAGATCTCTAGTCTACTCCACACACAGGTGAGGAATCTTTCTCCATCCCTTTTATTGGTGCAGTGGAATTTAAATGCAAACTCAAAATTATATTCAATCATATAAACATACATATTCATATTTTCTTTATATTATAGGCCACAAGACCTCTACTGTTACATTTCTTTATGTAATATATCTTTAATGATACTGTATTTTAAAATTATTTCAACTGGTAAAGAATTTGAGTTTGTAAAACATTAGCATTAGGCTTCGGTTACCTGAATTGGCTTCTCTAATAATTGTCCTGGTGTGAGTGAATGAGTGTGTATGTGTGGGAGTGAATGTGTGTGTGCCCAGATATGGATTGGCTCTCTATACTGGGTGAAACCCCAGTGCCTGATGTAGTCCTCCAGGTGGACAGTTCCTGGTCGAGAGTCACTGTGTGCATTTGTCTGCCGCTTCTCACCAGATTAGTTAGGAATCCATGAAAACGTCAGCGTAGGGGCAGTTCCAACGCACTTGGTGGTTGCTGGAGCATGGCCAGCTGGTCTGAAGCGTGGAGCAGGAGCTCGACAGTCATACATCAGTGTCCAGAAGGACAGGTGGGCGGTCGTTTACTCGGAAAAATGCAGAGGGATGGATTTAGTTTGGATCTGTTTTGGTCAAAGGAATGCAGAAAATGTGAACATTTCCAGAGTATGGCTAATGACTCCGGCAGATCTGACTATGACAGTTTTAACTAAAAGGAGAGAACCAGAAGGACATAGAGATGTGGGAGCACCCTGAAACACTGGCATCCCTCCGCTCCACCGTCAACAGTGGAGACGTCAGCAGAGGAGCAAAATCGGAATGTCTCATATCCCATGTTTTCTGACTTAGGCAGCTCACACAGTTTCACTGTGTGGGTTGGTAGGCTCCAGATCCACACTTTACAAATACACACTTTTCATATAACTATGCTCTGAAAAAAGATTTTTTTCTATATGTCCCCTTTAAAGTTTGGAAAGTAACTATTCATGCTACAATAAAATAATAAATATTACTACTGAAAGGTAATGTCCAAATATTATTGTGACATCCCTGATATGTTATATAGTTTGTTCACTATTATTCTGTGTTTTTAGACTAACTAAAAATATCAATTTAAAAAAGCAAGTAATCAAAATTAGTACTTCTTGCCAGTGTTCACATAGTTAGAAAACCTCTAATAATTAATTAATTATAATAATTAAAAAATATGTTTGATGACAGATGATGTTTATATAATGAAAATTTAAAAATGACACTCTGACTCATGGAAGTAGTAGAACACTCTTGGTTGTTGAACTGTGAGGAACAGGTCTCCCATCACAGACAGTAACTGGTTATGGGTTCTATTGGTTCCACAGAGAAACACTGTATGTTTACTTTTATTAATGGAATATGTGTTATTTTTGAAGGCTGATTAAAAATGGTGAATGCTAAATGTTTAATCATTTGTTCTTTTTTCTTTCTACAGGATTCAGACTCCACTATGATGGTGAGGTTATATTAATTTATAAAAAAAAGATCAAAATTATTTCTGAAAAAGCTTCTGTAAAAGCTTAAATTACACATCTGTGTACTCAGTCAAAAGAAAGGGTTTTTTGTTTTCGTGACTGTATTTACGTTTTATACTCTACGGAGAACACATTTATGATGTTTACACATTTTAGTTTTTCTATCATCTATTAGAAAAAAATCCTAAATGTCATTTAAATTATTTTTATCAATTTGTTAAACTCAGACCTCGTCAACACGTATCTGGATATTTTTAAAAAACATATGTTTTTGCCTATGATTTTGGCCTCTTGTCCAATGTAAACATTGCTCTAATCCTAACCCTAATCCCCCTACTGGACTGGCATGATAATGTAACCGTATTTGTATTAGTCTGGACTGGGGCATTTTCAAAAACTGAGGGAGGAAAATCTCAGTTTTTAAAAATATCCAGATCTGTGTGGACGGGGTCTCAGCTAATAAATGCTTACTCTTCATTAAAATGTACAGTTCTGTGTTTTATGTAAAGAATATGGCATTAATGTTATATTTTCTGTGTTTTTATATATATTTTTTAATTCCACCAGTTAGCTTGAGTGTTAACTTTAGCATTAGTGCCAGACTCCAACACTCCACCTCTACATTTTTTCTTATCGTCTCTGGAGAGAACGTGGCCACTTATATTGCACTCAGAATGTAGAGGACAACAGGTAACAGGACTAGAGTAACTGCACATGAACTCATATTTCTGACTTGTTTTTAGCTGCTGCTTGCTCTAGTGCTCCCCCTGGTGGTGCAGGCTGCTCCTCTGACCGTCTTCAACCCTCAGGACTGCGAGGACGTTTACAACAATGTCTCGGAGAAAAGTGGAGTTTACACCATTTACCCCGGGGCCCCAGATACAGCTGTGAAAGTTTACTGTGATATGGGCTGTGACAATGACCGCGGAAAGTGGACAGTGAGTAGTAAACTTTCAAGGAAGAATAAGAAGGCCTTCTACATTATTTACATTTTAAGAAACCGATTACTCCTTATATTTACATTTCTACATAATTCACGAGATAAAGAATCAGAAAATGAAATTGATCTATCTCTCTCTCTCAATCTCTCTCTCTCTCACTCTCTCTCTCTCTCTCTCAGGTGATTCAGAGGAGGACAGATGGTAGTGTGAATTTCTACAGATCCTGGGAGCAGTACAAGAACGGCTTTGGGGACGCGAGCAATGAATACTGGCTGGGTGAGGTGTCTGCTTTATTGATCCACAAGGGAACTTTTACAGTTAGCTGCCTTTATTTTCTCTGGGTTTAATTATCATCTCATTCTGTTACAGTGCTATGACAAAAGATTTAGACAGTGAGACAGTGTGGGGACGGTATGGAGGGAAAAGTAGTGTGGAAATATGACGCATTGAAAATCCATATTCATCTCGTCATGTATTCAAAATCAGTAGAATTTAGTCATTTTTCTTCCTTGAGGGTTAAGGGCCTGTTCCATGGGCACCACCAGGAATCCCCAGTGAGATGATAAAGATATTAAAAGGTATATAGATTCTGGTAGAAGGACTGTGTAAAGTTGTGCTATATTTGACACAGGTCTGCAGAACATCTTCTTCATCACATCCAGAGGAAAGTATGAGCTGAGAATTTACATGGAGGACTTTGAGAAAGGAAGCGTTTACGCTCATTACACCTCCTTCTTCATCGACTCAGAGACGTACAGGTACAAACTGCACATCTCCGGCTTCATCAACGGAGGCGCAGGTGAGCCACCAGATTCCTCATCCACTTTAGTTACTGATGAGATATGAGCTGTTTAACCTCACTGTCAGGACAAGACAGGGAAACAATACCATTTAACACATTTTACATTCCAGTTTACAAGTGTCAAACAAGTCCTGTAACATTATCTCTTTACATTAACTTAACTTTAATGTTAAAGGTGACATTTTACCCAACAAATGGTGTGAGTAGTTTGTGTGCGAAACAGAAACAGACATATTTGATTTCAACTTACTCCTTAAGAGAACAAATACAAATACACACACACACACACACAGACACACAGCGTGCCCACACACCTTAGTTCTTAATGTGGAATGGAAGATTTTCTAAGCAATAGTGTGATAGCTAAAAGTGTAGCTTAAACAAGGCTCTAAGAAGTCATAATTTTCTGGGATTTTTTCTGATTAAACACTGCAACACTGATCTTTATTCAGTGAAATGTTTATCCTATTAGGTATATCTAATATTCCTGGTTGATATTTCTAAGCGCTGCTGGCACAGCAGGTAGTGTTGCAGTCACAAAGCTCCAGGGACCTGGAAGTTGTAAGTTCGATTCCCGCTCAGGGTGACTGTCTGTGAGGAGTTGGTGTGTTCTCCACGTGTCTACGTGGGTTCCCTCTGGGTGCTCCGGTTTCGTCCCACGGCCCAAAACGCATGTTGATAGGTGGATTGGTGACTCAAAAATGTCTGTGAGTGAAAGTGTGTGTGTGAACTGGATAAGCGGTTACAGATAATGAATGAATGAATGAATGATATTTCTAATACTTCAGAGATTTGAAAGTTTATTCACCAGTTTCTAGAGTGCTTTACATGTCTTAAGTGATATTAATTGAAAGCATTTCTTTCACTTTCTCTGATGTGACTGTGACACTACCTGCTGCGCCACCATGCCGACCTTTCTAAAAACATAATATATTATATATTTTCAGGAGAATCACTGCTGTATCACAATGAGCGAGAGTTCGCTACATTTGACAAAGACACTAACAACTGCGCTGTGGCTTATTCTGGTGGACACTGGTATTACAACTGTATTCAGTCCAACCCTAATGGCCTTTACAAGTGGGGACCTTCAGCTAGTGCCAACACCGCCGTCAACTGGTGCAGCTGGAAAGGCTGCAATTATTCCCTCAAGTCCTTTGTGATGAAGATTAGACGAGCTGTTTAACATCACAGGTTTAAGGCTGGAACTCAGGAATAATCCATGATATTGTACCTCACACTGACAAAAATGCTTCCTCAGCAGGAGAAATCAGTTTAATACTCATCCCTAGCTCTGAACTTTCTCATTCTGAGATCGTTATGAGAATATTACTGTATTATTTAAGGATTATCAAGACATTATTGGCTTATGTCATTATACAAAGTGAATTTTTGTTTGTACAATTAGTGAAATGTAGGGGGTAACACCATTAAAATTTTCCTGCCCCAGATAAGACCCCTACAAAAACAAAGGGTCCTTAATTCATATGCCAAACAATTAAAATTATTTGCCAGTATAATTTATAGAGAATTTTGCTTCATAGACTTTATTAAATATTTGCTTAAAACAAACAGAAATAAATAAATACATTTTAGAAAAACGTCAAAAAACCTCAAACACATTATCTAGTGTAATACATTTTTACAACAATCCAAACATGTGAGCTATATTTAAGATCACCTTGCTAAGACATTATTTTTCAGTGTAAAACTCTGCTTTCGAAACTCTGACTTGATAATGCAATGGGAAATTATTTTTGTGATTTAGATTTTCTTAAATCGAATATTTACTTCAGTTTTGTATCAGCTTGTTGCCTGTTGAGATATTTGTGTGAAAGATTTGTAATCACTTGCTTAATGACAATACCATATCATCAAAATGTAAAATGTATCTAAATATCTCCAGAGAGTTGATACATAATCCACCCTGCGATTGGTGGATGGGAATGATTGTTCATGCCTAAATCTCTTTGTTCTTTCTTTCTCTATCAAAAGCATTAAATAAAAAGCAAAGATTAAATTTTTGTACTAATGTGTTTCTTTATTACATATTCTGTTATATTATATATATATTAGCAAAAATACATTTTCAAACCCCCACACAAACAAACTGTGGGGAAATTTGATATGAGAGACATACACTGGAGTCATTTGATATGAGAGAGACACACTGGGGACATTTGACATGAGAGAAACTCACTGGGGACATTTGATATTAGAGAAACACACTGTGCTATGGTTAATTTTTCTGTACAGTGGTATTACTGGCAGACTTTAACAATTAGAATATTGATGTTAACAAATCATACAAAATCTAGGTACTATGTGGACATTGTCCTTGTCTCAGGTTTAAGTGGCTTAAACATAAAATATATATATATATATATATATTGTACACATATTTACTTCACCATCTGTACTGTTGTGCGGCACGGTGGCGCAGCAGGTAGTGTCGCTGTCACACAGCTCCAGGGGCCTGGAGGTTGTGAGTTCATTTCCCACTCTGGGTGACTGTCTGTAAGGAGTTGGTGTGTCCTCCCCGTGTCCGTGTGGGTTTCCTCCGGGTGCTCCAGTTTCCTCCCAGAGTCCAAAAACGCACGTTGGTAGGTGGATTGGTGCAACTAAAAAGTGTGTGTGTAGTGTCTGTAAGTGATCCTAAAGGTTTCAGTAAACCTCAGCTGAGCAAAGGCTTCAAAGCACCAACACATCAGTGACAGAGACCAGGCACTTCAGTTTTACACATCATAAATAAGACCTTGCATTTGGGTGGAAGTTATGAGGAAGACCAACAATGGAGCCTAGAGCGATACTATACCGCAGTTCAAAGAATAAGTAAATCTTGTGTTTACAGGTGTTCTTCTTTTTGTAGGTAATTCTGTGGAGACACACAATGGACAGAAGTTCTCCACATTCAACAAAGACCAGTATACAGGGGGATGCTGTGCTAAGAATCACCTAGGAGCATTTTGGTCCTGTTCCTGTCACCATGCTAATCCTAATGGTGTTTATTTGTGTGGAAATGGAGGCACACATTATGCCATTGGAAATGTGTGGAATCACTGGAAAGGCTATGATTATGGAATGAAGTTCATCAGCATGAAAATCAGACATGTGTCTGAGACCCAAGCATAACTTCCCCTTCCCAGATATAAAATTAATTCAAAAACAATTGTTACATTTTGGTTGTAAAAACTGTTTAAAGAGATCATATTTCCCTGTGAAGAATGTGGGGTAGACTTCTTAACATCCTGTGACCATAATGAATTACTACACTTACAAACTTATATTCATAAAAGTGTGTAAGGGCACAGTTCACTGTGGACAGTTTAATTTATGTGTGAATCTTTCCAGAGGTGTAAAATCACAGAAAATTGATAAGGCTGAAATCCAAAATAGAGTGACTGAAATCATTTCTAGACATGAAAGCTGGTTTGCACCTATGGCCTTTGATGTTTTTTTTTCATACCACCAACAACTTAGCAACAACAGCAACATCAACCAATTCCTCCTGTGGGATCCCAAGGCGTTCCCAGGACAGCCAGGAGATTTAATCCCTCCAGCGTGTCCTGGGTCTACCCCGGGGCCTCCTTTCAGTTGGATGTGCCTGGTATACCTCCAGTGGGAGGCATCCAGGAGGCATCCTGATCAGATGCCCAAACCACCTCAACTGACTTCTTTCAATGCGAAGGAGCAGTGACTCTACTCCGAGCTCCTCCCTAGTCACTGAGCTCCACACCCGATCACGGAGAGTACGCCCAGTGACCCGTCGGAGAAAGCTCATTTCGGCCGCTTGTATCCGCCATATTGTTCTTTCGGTCTATACCCAGAGCTCATGACCATAGGTGAGAGTGGGAACGTAGACTCACCGGTAAATTGAGAGCTTTGCTTTATGGCCCAGCTCTCTCTTCAACACAACGGTGCGGCACAGTAACCGCATTACTGCAGACGCTGCACCTATCCTATGGTCAATCTCACCATCCCTCTTCCCATCACTTGTGAACAAGAACCCTAGTTACTTGAACTCCTTCACTTGGGGCAGGTTCTCACCCCTTACCTGAAGGGAGCATGCCATCTGTTTCTGGGAGATAACCATGGCCTCAGACTTGGAGGTGCTGATCCGCATACCGACCGCTTCACACTCGGCTGCAAACTGCTCAAGTGAACGCTGGAGGCCTCCGTGCGAAGAAGCCAGAAGAACAACATCATCCGCAAAAAGCATAGATGCCACCTCCTGAGCTCCTAGACGGATGCCCTCTTGCCCCAGGCTACGCCGCGCCACCCTGTCCATGAATATCAGGAACAGGAGTGGAGATAAGGCACAGCCCTGACGGAGTCCAATGCCCACACTGAACAAGCTTGACTTACTACCAAGGATGCGAACAGAACTCAAACTCTGAGAGTACAAGGACCGTACGGCTCACCAGAGCGACCCTGGCACCCCATACTCCTGGAGCACCTCCCACAGAATCTCTCGGGGAACATGGTCATATGTCTTCTCCAAATCCACAAAGCATGTGTAGAGTGGAGTAGCAAATTCCCATGCCCCCTCAATCATCTGTCCAAAAGTAAAGAGTTGGTCCATAGTTCCACGGCCAGGACGAAATCCGCATTGTTCCTCCAAAATCCTAGGTTTGACTATCAGACGGATTCTCCTTTCCAGCACCTTGGCATAGACTTTCCCCGGGAGGCTGAGAAGTGTAATGCCACGATAATTGGCACACTTTCTCCGGTCCCCTTTTTTTGAAAATAGGAACCACCACCCCGGTTTGCCAATCTAAAGGCACTGTTCCATGCAATATTGTATAGGCTTGTCATCCAAGACAGCCCCACAGTATTGAGTGCCTTCAGTAACTCTGGGCGAATCTCATCCACTCCTGGAGCTTTGCCACTGCGAAGCTTTTTCACCACCTCAGTGACTTCAGCCAAGGAAATTGGAATCTGACCCCCCAGACACTTCTGGCCCTACCTCCTGCACAGGAGGCATGTCTCTTGGGTTGAGTTCCTCAAAGTGCTACTTCCAACACCCAACAATCTGTTCAGTCGAGTTCAGAGTTTCACCATCCTTGCTGAGCACAGCTTGGACAATGTTCCCCCTCCCCCTCCTGAGCTGTCGAAGTGTTTTCCAGAACCTCTTTGAGGCCACCCGGAAGTCATTCTCCATGGCCTCTCCAAACTCCTCCCATGCTCTGGATTTTGCTTCAGCAACTGCCACAGCTGCAGCCTTTTTCGCCTGCTAGAACCCATCCGCAGAATCGGTAGTGCCCCGAGCTAGCCAATCTCGAAAAGCCTCCTTCTTCCGCTTGATAGCTTCCCTCACCAACGGGTGTCCACCAACGGGTTCTTGGGTTGCCGCCATAACAGGCACCGACAAGCTTTTGACCACAACTACATGCAGCCGCTTCCACGATGGAGGTCCAGAACAGTGTCCATTCAGACTCCATTCCCCCTACCCCCTCCGGAACATGTGAGAAGTTCTCTTGGAGGTGAGAGTTGAAATCCATCCAGACAGAGTCATCTGCTAGCTTTTCCCAGCACACCCTCACTATACGTTTGGGTTTACCAGGTCTGTCCGGTAGCTTTCCCCGCCATCGGATCCAACTCATCAACTCAGCTCAGCCCCTCTCTTTACCCGAGTGTCCAAAACATACGGCCTCAGGTCAGAAGACACAACCACAAAAAAACCACAAAACCACTGGCTCCAGGGTTAGGTCCCGGTAACCCTCTCCCGGGCAGGGTACACTGAATTTTAATACTCATAGGGATGCTTTTGGATCATGTTTGTCTGGATCTTCACTCCAGACTTGTTCGCCATGGGAGACCCTAGTGGGAGCTAACAGCTCCCGACGACATAGCCCTGGAGGTCATGAGACCACACAAGCCCTTCCACCACGACAACGCCCTGATCCAGGAAGGGTCCTTTCAAAACATTAAGAAAAATTCTGTATGAGAGAAATAGCACAGAAGCCTCAAAAAAAAAAAGATAATATGTAGTCTAGGTGTCGCCCTTTGATAGCACTCTGTCTTTCCAAACCCATATAAATAACATCACTCACTCTGCATACTTCCATCTTCGTCATATCAACCGCCTCTGTCCTTCCCTCACTCCTGACAATACTGCCATCCTGGTCCACTCCCTGGTCACATCCCGTCTGGACTATTGCAATACTCTTTTATCTGGTCTCCCCTTCAAGTCCCTTCATAAGTTGCAATTGGTTCAGAATGCTGCAGCCCGTATTATCTCTAGAACTCCATCCATTGATCACATCACCCCTGTTCTTCAACAGCTGCACTGGCTCCCTGTTAAATCTCGCATTGACTGCTTACTTTTTAGGCCATCCATCACCTTGCCCCACCATACCTCACAGAGCTCCTCCACATAAACAGACCCTGCCGGACTCTTAGATCCTCTTCGTCCATTAGTCTCACTGTCCCTCAAGCCCGTCTGACCACCATGGGGTCTAGAGCTTTTAGCCGCACTGCCCCCCCGTCTTTGGAATTCCCTCCCACTGGACATTCGTAATATTGACTCCCTGGACATTTTTAAATCATGCCTAATCAGACCCACCTGTTCAGGACAGCATACAGTCTTTAGCCTAGTCCTTTGATTTTTGTTTATACTTATTGTTTTGTTTTGATTTTATTATGTACGGTGATTATTATTATTATTTTTTTTTGTATGAAATATGAATAACATTCAATAATAGATTAGTGATGCTGCAGAAAATAACAACTATGTTTGAAAGTTCAAAAGAAAGAATACATTTTAAAGTGAAATTTAAAATTTAAAAATAGAACAAAATAAATAAATAATTGAAGTTATGTAATAGCATAATTTTTGGAGTAGGACCACGCTCTCAGCCCTATATATACCCCGCAAATTCATGTCATTTCCCCATCGGACAAACTTGCTTCATTTAGTTCAGTTTAGTTCCCCTCACAAACAAACAGCGCCCTGCATCCACTGTACGTCTTGCACACTGTACAGGTGACTGTGAGGAGTTTGGTGTATTCTCCCTGTGTCTACGTGGGATTCCTCCCACAGTTCAAAAACACAGATTGGTAGGTGGATTGGCAACTCAAAAGTGTCCATAGGTGTGAATGTGTGAGTGAATGTGTGAGTGTGTGTCGCCCTGTCAAGGACTGGTGCCCCCTCCAGGGTGTGTTCCTGCCTTGCGTCCAGTGAATCCGGGTAGACTCCAGACCCATCACTGCCCTGAACAGTATAAAGGTTACAGACAATGAATGAATGTTTTGTTATGGTCCTCTGGATTGTAGAAACTGTACCAGCTGACACAGATTATTATGATACTAGATTTGAGGGAGTAAAGCTTTATTATCTGTAGTTGTATCAGTGGAGTCTGATGTCAAAGGATGCAGCTCCACCTCAGAGCATTCACCTATGGAGCGGCATGATTATAAGGATAACCCACTAGGACATTTGATGAGCAAGGGCCATTCTTCCAATAGAAAATGAGCCTCAGCTGTGCAAAGGCTTCAAAACACCAGCAAATCAGTGAGATATATCTGACCCCGCTACTTCAGCTTTATACTTGTATGACCATGTAGTGGAGGAGATGTTATGAGGAGTGAAGAAGTGTAAAAATCTTGTAATGAAGCTTAGTGGGACACAATATCTCAGATTAACCCAGCTAATGTGTCTCAAAAGAGGTCAATAAAATGAGAACAATGACATGGATATATTAGAGACCATGTGTTAAATGTATTGTAAACATTGATATGATTCCTCGCTTCATGAAAAGTACTTCACAGACAAAGACAAAATCAATAAACAATCCCTTATTAAAATATTGATTGTTATGTTTTGGTGGAACAAATTGCAGACAGTTGATAATTGATTATTGATATGAATTCATAAATTTTTTACAGTGGGCAACATATGGATTTGTGTGACTGACTCTATGGTTTGTGGAACTGTCAACAGATGGGAGTGTTTGAGTGACAGGATGAGTGTGTGAGTGACAGTGGGAGTGTGTGAACTTGTCCACAGGTGTGTGTGTGTGTGTGTGTGTGTGTGTGTGTGTGTGTGTGAGAGAGAGAGAGAGAGAGAGAGAGAGAGAGAGAGTTTAAAATGTCCACAGGTGTGTGAGTGACCTGCTGAGTGTGTGACACTGTTCTCAGGTGTTAATGTTCGAGTGACTGGGTGAGTGTTAAATTATCTGAAGTGAGTTTAAGAGTGACCTAGTTTGGAAGATGTTTGGATGCCAGTGAATCCCAGCAGTGTTGGAAAGAGCGCAGTTCCTCCACTACACAGTTCTACATCGTTGTACAGCCTCATGTTAGGGGTTGTATTCACCGATAACTCAAACAAAACACTTTGTGTTAAGTGAACTTATGTTCATGGGCAGCTGCTCCACAGCATTTTTTCCCCATTTTTACTGTTAAAATTATGTATATTATGTAAAGTATTTAAAAAATGATCTTCCCATTCTTTTGAAAAGTTTGTTATTCATTTATCTGCACCATACTGATGAGTGGGCATTCAGGACTTAATCAAATTGGTTGTGGGAACTGAAGTTTCTGCATGCTCTGAATTTTTACAGTAGGTTAAGAACTGATTAAGTCTATGGCCATAAGCTAAATATCTTGATGCCCACACTGAGGTGGTGCAATAATTTCTGCTGAACTCCTTCAGTTAGTACCACAACAGGACCTCCACGAAGCATGTGCAATTTGGGCTGTGGATAATTCTGAAACCTAAATTTAAGCAATAATTCATGTTTTTTTTTCCCAAATCTTTGGTTTAGACTCCCAGATAGGGATTAAGCTTTGTCCTGAACTTTATCTTCTTTTCAATAAATGATCATAATTCAAAAGGCTGTGTCTTGGCCTGCCCTCGCAGTGTTTAAACTCAAGGGCAGTTTAGACTCGACTAATTGTACCAGCTAGAATACAAACTCTGACTAAACACAAAACACTTTTGTAAGTATCTCTGGATATGAGGGTGTTATTAAATGTAACGGTCAATAATATGCATTCAAAGTGCTAGCAAATATCATGTATATTGTTAATGCAGTTTTATTTTACATTTTGTACAAATCTCTTTAAACAAAAGTGGATTGAATGATTGATTGTGTAAATAATTATTGATTTCCACAGAATAGATTTTAAAAATTTAAATAAATATTGGTCACCAGGACCAAACTTAATAAATAGCGAATAAATCATTTAGTGTATTTTTCAACCCTAACCCCACATTTTGCGGGGTAGAAACACACCTTATATAATCAGCTTTGTAAGTCTTGAATGTCTGAATGTGTCTGTGAGCTCCGTATACCGTTAGAAAGCGCAGATCCTACCGTTTCTAAAAATAGCGCTCTTATGGCGGTGCTGTGAAGCCTCTGGGAGTAATCCAGTGTGAAAAACCACCTAAAAATCAAGGTGCTCCTTCAAAATTTGTGTGTCATGTTCGTCATGAAAGATTCTAATGATATTCGTTATAATCAGAAATAAAGACGCTGCAAAGGAACAAGAAAGACGGCGTTTACTTTCAGTTTCGTTTTGACTCAAATGATGTCATCTCACGCTGTCACTGGGCAGAAAACTATGAGTCATCAGCAAAAACATATTCCTATTATTGATTTATAGGTTTTCAAGGATTTTGTAGGTTTCACATCAAATAACACTGCATTAGATCAACAAATATAAACTAAAAAGCTTAAATAATTCTTTATTGTGTATTTTTATCTATAATAGCTATATACATAGGGTTCATAGGGCTACACAATGAACAACACAATCTGACTTAATGTATCCAGACCTGAGTAAACTCAGTGGAGGCCTGACATGGCCCAGAGCTACAGAGGCTCACTCAAAGGCCAAAGCGAGGCATTCTCCTGAATTCTGCCGCTCCTGTTCCTGTGATGGTGGCTTCCGCAGCCGCTCCTGTCCCTTTGAAGGCGGCTTCCTCAGCCACATCTGTTCCCATGCAGACGGCTTCCTCAGCCGCTTCTATTCCTGTGAGGGTGGCATCCGCTGCTTCTGTTTCTGCACCTGTGACTGTGGCCCCGGCCGCTTCAGTTCGTATCCCTAAATCAACCCAAAGGACTTCAGGGTCAATCCCTGAAATGGTATCCAGGCTGGCTTCTCAGACTTCACCTCAGACTTATGCCAGTCCTGGGCACTCCCCAAATATAGTTTTTGTTCCGTTGTCTATTCCTGTCCCTGTACCTTTTTCGGCCCTTGTCTCTGTCCCTGTTCCTGTCACCGTTTTTGTGTCTGTTGCCATTAATGTTCTGGTCCCTGTTCCACTGAATAGTCCAGTCTTCTCTTGAGTCAGTCCCTTGTTTACTCTAGTGTCCTGTCTTGTCTTTTGCATGCCTCGATGAGACATGCTTTTGGGGGGGGAGTTATGTAACATGCTGTTTTAAGTTCTGTTTTTGTTCCTTGTTTGTGCTCCCTATGTCTTGTCTCCTTCCTGCTTGTTCCCTTGTCATGTGATACCCTTCCCTTGTGTCTCTAGTGTCACGTGTCTTAATTAGTACCCAGGTGTTTCTTGTTGGTGTTGTCTTTATACAGTCCTTGTCAATGTTTCTTGTTTGTGGGTCATTGTATGTATGTTTGGTTGATGTTCATGGTCCTTAGCTTTGTTCTATGTGTCTTGCTCTGTGTTTAGCCTTCTTGTTTAACTCTTGTGTTTTATGTTTAGATTCCTTGTTTAGTGTTTTGCTGTGTTTAGCATTTAGCCTCTTAGTTCTGTATAGTCCTTGTTGTCCTTAGCCCTTTTGTTTAGTGTCCCTCTGTCTAGTTTCCTTTAAGTTATTGTAATAAAGCCTCCTGCATATACCTCCATCCCTTACTCCTACACCCCACCATTATTACAACTTCACTCAGAAGAAAGCATGCAGCAGACTGTCATGAGGTGTGAGGATTTTATCATTTCATAATTGTGTGTTTTGTTGATGAAGGGAAACAATCGAGTTCATTCAACCAGCATAGCAATTGTAAATATGTAACCTGACAACTTGCCCATGGTTCTGTAGGATCCCTGCCTTAGGTTTTACCACAAAGACAAACAAATACCGTTTAATGCAGTAACACGACAGTAAACACTTGATTTCCTGATTTGCGTAATGCTAAAAAATATAGCATTTAAATTGTGTGATACAGAAATCAGTGACTGGAAATTGTACAAAACATACAGCATTTGAGGATTTACATGTTTTTCATTCAATTTTTTTTTAAACACTATCTAATAAGTGTCAGAGAGCTGCACATACATAACACATACTTTGAATAAAATTTTATAGTGAATGTTTTGCCTTTTACCAGGAGATTGAAACAGCAACCTTTCGGCCCCAAGCCTGTTTCACTAAACATTAGTCCATGGCTACCTCAATGGCTGACCATATATACACCTTATAACAGACAGAATGTGTTGCTGTACAATGTGGAGAAACTTAGAGTATTACAGACCATATGCACTAACACACCCCATATTATGGCCCACTCTGTTTTTTGTATTTTACATTGGTATAAATCTGAGTATGTTTCTTCTTCAGATAAAAAAAAGAGTTAGACTCGTCAGAACACCACATGCTACCACTGAGGAATTTTAACTTGGGTTTAGTACAGAATCTGACCAGTTTACCAAATTACAATGCTAAAGTTTATATTTAATTCATGTTTGTTAATGATGCATTTAGAGGGCATAGATGTGTTTATTTCTTTGATGTGTGTCAACGACACATTTACTAGTGTATCTAAGAAAATTAGAGTATGTGGAGAATGTAAACATATTTTCATAATTAAATTTAAAATTTTTAATTGTTATAAATATTATATATATTTTTTTTCACCTGAGGTGACATATTATGTCCAAAAGATTTTTTGTGTTAGTTTGTTGGTTTTGTTTTAATTTATTCAATACGGTTTACAGCCCATAAAAATCTGAAATCCATTATTTCAAATTGTTAAAATTGTTCAAAACTTTACAGGATGTACAGTATAATGAAAAGTTATACAGAATAGAAATGTCCAGCTTCTGACAAGTGTGTTTATTTATACACTCAGTACTTTGTTGGGGCTTCTTTAACACAAATGACTGCAACAGTACAGAGTGGCATGGAGGCACTCAGCATGTCTGTATTAATTGGTCGAATTTCTCTTTATGAAGTCAGCAGTCTTCTCCATGATTGTGGTTGCATGTGCTGAGCTAGAGTGAGAGATACATGATATTTACACATATTGATACTTACTCTAACTTCAAACAAAAAATTTCACATAATTTGGATTTCTGTTTTTTATAAGTTATAAGCCATACTGATCAAAATTAAAACCATATATTTATTTTACCATATTCAGATTATTTTTATTAGAGATTTTATTAATTTAGTCACTATTGGAGTGAAATTTAATAACTTTGTGTTTGTGATTATAATCATTTAAACGTCCTTGTCCCTAACTTCACTTAACTAATGGCGTACGCCTGAAATGTGCTGTCCATCCACTTTTCACAGTTTTCTCTAAAAACGCCTGACTATTTTTTGTCAATTTTAAAAACCCTGGCACTTGGCCAGACTTACTGGACTATGAAAAGGAATGAGGACATCGTTCATTAATTCCACTCACTTTTGCAGCCAAACGAGTGAAGAATATGTACACTGCACTGAACACAGGTGAGGATTCTGTCTTCGTCAGTTTTATAGATGCAGTACATATTCAACATACATATTTATATAATTTTCTGTATATTATAGTCCATATGTCCTGTTTTGTTAAATTTCTTAATGTAATATAAGTAAAAAAGTAAAGATAATGTAAGTAAAGAATTTGTGTTTCCCTTATGTCAAATGGAAATTTGCTTAAACTCAGTTGTTAAAGAATTTCAAATTTTACATTTTTGTAAAGGGGTGGTGCAGCAGATAGTGTCGCAGTCACACAGCTCCAGGGACAGAGTCCCACTCCGGGTCACTGTCTGTGAGGAGTGTGGTGTGTTCTCCCTGTGGTTTTCGTCCCATGGTCCAAAAATACATGTTGGTAGGTGGACTGGTAACTCAAAAGTGTGAGTGTGTGTTGCCCTGTGAAGGACGTGTGTTCCCGCCTTGCGCCCAGTGATTCCAGGTAGGCTCTGTACCCACTGCCTCCCTGAACTGGATAAGGGTTACAGACAATGAATGATTGAATGAGTTTTTGTAAAGATGAACATCCTTAACATTAGAGTATATTAAGCAATTGTGAGAATTCATTTTTTGTGTTCTGTTTTTGTTCCTTGTTTGTGCTCCCTATGTCTTGTCTGCTTCCTGATTGTTCCCTGGTCATGTGATACCCTTCCCTTGTGTCCCTAGTGTCACGTGTCTTAATTAGTACCCAGGTGTTTCTTGTTGGTGTTGTCTTTATACAGTCCTTGTCAATGTTTCTTGTCTGTGGGTCATTGTATGTATGTTTGGTTGATGTTCATGGTCCTTAGCTTTGTTCTATGTGTCTTGCTCTGTGTTTAGCCTTCTTGTTTAACTCTTGTGTTTTATGTTTAGATTCCTTGTTTAGTGTTTTGCTGTGTTTAGCATTTAGCCTCTTAGTTCTGTATAGTCCTTGTTGTCCTTAGCCCTTTTGTTTAGTGTCCCTCTGTCTAGTTTCCTTTAAGTTATTGTAATAAAGCCTCCTGCATATACCTCCATCCCTTACTCCTACACCCCACCATTATTACAACTTCACTCAGAAGAAAGCATGCAGCAGACTGTCATGAGGTGTGAGGATTTTATCATTTCATAATTGTGTGTTTTGTTGATGAAGGGAAACAATCGAGTTCATTCAACCAGCATAGCAATTGTAAATATGTAACCTGACAACTTGCCCGTGGTTCTGTAGGATCCTTGCCTTAGGTTTTACCACAAAGACAAACAAATACCGTTTAATGCAGTAACACGACAGTAAACACTTGATTTCCTGATTTGCGTAATGCTAGAAAATATCATTTAATTTGTGTGATACAGAAAACAGTGACTGGAAATTGTACAAAACATACAGCATTTGAGGATTTACATGTTTTTCATTCCAGTTTTTTTCTGAAACACTATCTAATAAGTGTCAGAGAGCTGCACATACATAACACATACTTTGAATAAAATTTTATAGTGAATGTTTTGCCTTTTACCAGGAGATTGAAACAGCAACCTTTCGGCCCCAAGCCTGTTTCACTAAACATTAGTCCATGGCTACCTCAATGGCTGACCATATATACACCTTATAACAGACAGAATGTGTTGCTCTACAATGTGGAGAAACTTAGAGTATTACAGACCATATGCACTAACACACCCCATATTATGGCCCACTCTGTTTTTTGTATTTTACATTGGTATAAATCTGAGTATGTTTCTTCTTCAGATAAAAAAAGAGTTAGACTCGTCAGAACACCACATGCTACCACTGAGGAATTTTAACTTGGGTTTAGTACAGAATCTGACCAGTTTACCAAATTACAATGCTAAAGTTTATATTTAATTCATGTTTGTTAATGATGCATTTAGAGGGCATAGATGTGTTTATTTCTTTGATGTGTGTCAACGACACATTTACTAGTGTATCTAAGAAAATTAGAGTATGTGGAGAATGTAAACATATTTTCATAATTAAATTTAAAATTTTTAATTGTTATAAATATTATATATTTTTTTTTCACCTGAGGTGACATATTATGTCCAAAAGATTTTTTGTGTTAGTTTGTTGGTTTTGTTTTAATTTATTCAATACGGTTTACAGCCCATAAAAATCTGAAATCCATTATTTCAAATTGTTAAAATTGTTCAAAACTTTACAGGATGTACAGTATAATGAAAAGTTATACAGAATAGAAATGTCCAGCTTCTGACAAGTGTGTTTATTTATACACTCAGTACTTTGTTGGGGCTTCTTTAACACAAATGACTGCAACAGTACAGAGTGGCATGGAGGCACTCAGCATGTCTGTATTAATTGGTCGAATTTCTCTTAATGAAGTCAGCAGTCTTCTCCATGATTGTGGTTGCATGTGCTGAGCTAGAGTGAGAGATACATGATATTTACACATATTGATACTTACTCTAACTTCAAATAAAATATTCACATAATTTGGATTTCTGTTTTTTATAAGTTATAAGCCATACTGATCAAAATTAAAACCATATATTTATTTTACCATATTCAGATTATTTTTATTAGAGATTTTATTAATTTAGTCACTATTGGAGTGAAATTTAATAACTTTGTGTTTGTGATTATAGTCATTTAAACGTCCTTGTCCCTAACTTCACTTAACTAATGGCGTACGCCTGAAATGTGCTGTCCATCCACTTTTCACAGTTTTCTCTAAAAACGCCTGACTATTTTTTGTCAATTTTAAAAACCCTGGCACTTGGCCAGACTTACTGGACTATGAAAAGGAATGAGGAGATCGTTCATTAATTCCACTCACTTTTGCAGCCAAACGAGTGAAGAATATGTACACTGCACTGAACACAGGTGAGGATTCTGTCTTCGTCAGTTTTATAGGTGCAGTACATATTCAACATACATATTTATATAATTTTCTGTATATTATAGTCCATATGTCCTGTTTTGTTAAATTTCTTAATGTAATATAAGTAAAAAAGTAAAGATAATGTAAGTAAAGAATTTGTGTTTCCCTTATGTCAAATGGAAATTTGCTTAAACTCAGTTGTTAAAGAATTTCAAATTTTACATTTTTGTAAAGGGGTGGTGCAGCAGATAGTGTCGCAGTCACACAGCTCCAGGGACAGAGTCCCACTCCGGGTCACTGTCTGTGAGGAGTGTGGTGTGTTCTCCCTGTGGTTTTCGTCCCATGGTCCAAAAATACATGTTGGTAGGTGGACTGGTAACTCAAAAGTGTGAGTGTGTGTTGCCCTGTGAAGGACGTGTGTTCCCGCCTTGCGCCCAGTGATTCCAGGTAGGCTCTGTACCCACTGCCTCCCTGAACTGGATAAGGGTTACAGACAATGAATGATTGAATGAGTTTTTGTAAAGATGAACATCCTTAACATTAGGGTATATTAAGCAATTGTGAGAATTCATTTTTTGTGTTCTGTTTTTGTTCCTTGTTTGTGCTCCCTATGTCTTGTCTGCTTCCTGATTGTTCCCTGGTCATGTGATACCCTTCCCTTGTGTCCCTAGTGTCACGTGTCTTAATTAGTACCCAGGTGTTTCTTGTTGGTGTTGTCTTTATACAGTCCTTGTCAATGTTTCTTGTCTGTGGGTCATTGTATGTATGTTTGGTTGATGTTCATGGTCCTTAGCTTTGTTCTATGTGTCTTGCTCTGTGTTTAGCCTTCTTGTTTAACTCTTGTGTTTTATGTTTAGATTCCTTGTTTAGTGTTTTGCTGTGTTTAGCATTTAGCCTCTTAGTTCTGTATAGTCCTTGTTGTCCTTAGCCCTTTTGTTTAGTGTCCCTCTGTCTAGTTTCCTTTAAGTTATTGTAATAAAGCCTCCTGCATATACCTCCATCCCTTACTCCTACACCCCACCATTATTACAACTTCACTCAGAAGAAAGCATGCAGCAGACTGTCATGAGGTGTGAGGATTTTATCATTTCATAATTGTGTGTTTTGTTGATGAAGGGAAACAATCGAGTTCATTCAACCAGCATAGCAATTGTAAATATGTAACCTGACAACTTGCCCATGGTTCTGTAGGATCCCTGCCTTAGGTTTTACCACAAAGACAAACAAATACCGTTTAATGCAGTAACACGACAGTAAACACTTGATTTCCTGATTTGCGTAATGCTAAAAAATATAGCATTTAAATTGTGTGATACAGAAATCAGTGACTGGAAATTGTACAAAACATACAGCATTTGAGGATTTACATGTTTTTCATTCAATTTTTTTTAAACACTATCTAATAAGTGTCAGAGAGCTGCACATACATAACACATACTTTGAATAAAATTTTATAGTGAATGTTTTGCATTTAACCAGGAGATTGAAACAGCAACCTTTCGGCCCCAAGCCTGTTTCACTAAACATTAGTCCATGGCTACCTCAATGGCTGACCATATATACACCTTATAACAGACAGAATGTGTTGCTCTACAATGTGGAGAAACTTGGAGTATTACAGACCATATGCACTAACACACCCCATATTATGGCCCACTCTGTTTTTTGTATTTTACATTGGTATAAATCTGAGTATGTTTCTTCTTCAGATAAAAAAAGAGTTAGACTCGTCAGAACACCACATGCTACCACTGAGGAATTTTAACTTGGGTTTAGTACAGAATCTGACCAGTTTACCAAATTACAATGCTAAAGTTTATATTTAATTCATGTTTGTTAATGATGCATTTAGAGGGCATAGATGTGTTTATTTCTTTGATGTGTGTCAACGACACATTTACTAGTGTATCTAAGAAAATTAGAGTATGTGGAGAATGTAAACATATTTTCATAATTAAATTTAAAATTTTTAATTGTTATAAATATTATATATATTTTTTTTTCACCTGAGGTGACATATTATGTCCAAAAGATTTTTTGTGTTATTTTGTTGGTTTTGTTTTAATTTATTCAATACGGTTTACAGCCCATAAAAATCTGAAATCCATTATTTCAAATTGTTAAAATTGTTCATAACATTACAGGATGTACAGTATAATGAAAAGTTATACAGAATAGAAATGTCCAGCTTCTGACAAGTGTGTTTATTTATACACTCAGTACTTTGTTGGGGCTTCTTTAACACAAATGACTGCAACAGTACAGAGTGGCATGGAGGCACTCAGCATGTCTGTATGAATTGGTCGAATTTCTCTTTATGAAGTCAGCAGTCTTCTCCATGATTGTGGTTGCATGTGCTGAGCTAGAGTGAGAGATACACGATATTTACACAGTTTGATACTTACTCTAACTTCAAATAAAATATTCACATAATTTGGATTTCTGTTTTTTATAAGTTATAAGCCATACTGATCAAAATTATAACCATATATTTATTTTACCATATTCAGATTATTTTTATTTGAGATTTTATTAATTTAGTCACTTTTGGAGTGAAATTTAATAACTTTGTGTTTGTGATTATAGTCATTTAAATGTCCTTGTCCCTAACTTCACTTAACTAATGGCATACGCCTGAAATGTGCTGTCCATCCACTTTCCACAGTTTTCTCTAAAAACGCCTGACTATTTTTTGTCAATATTAAAAACCCTGGCACTTGGCCAGACTTACTGGACTATGAAAAGGAATGTGGACATCGTTCATTAATACCACTCACTTTTGCAGCCAAACGAGTGAAGAATATGTACACTGCACTGAACACAGGTGAGGATTCTGTCTTCGTCAGTTTTATAGATGCAGTACATATTCAACATACATATTTATATAATTTTCTGTATATTATAGTCCATATGTCCTGTTTTGTTAAATTTCTTAATGTAATATAAGTAAAAAAGTAAAGATAATGTAAGTAAAGAATTTGTGTTTCCCTTATGTCAAATGGAAATTTGCTTAAACTCAGTTGTTAATGTTAAAGAATTTCAAATTTTACATTTTTGTAAAGGGGTGGTGCAGCAGATAGTGTCGCAGTCACACAGCTCCAGGGACAGAGTCCCACTCCGGGTCACTGTCTGTGAGGAGTGTGGTGTGTTCTCCCTGTGGTTTTCGTCCCATGGTCCAAAAATACATGTTGGTAGGTGGACTGGTAACTCAAAAGTGTGAGTGTGTGTTGCCCTGTGAAGGACGTGTGTTCCCGCCTTGCGCTCAGTGATTCCAGGTAGGCTCTGTACCCACTGCCTCCCTGAACTGGATAAGGGTTACAGACAATGAATGATTGAATGAGTTTTTGTAAAGATGAACATCCTTAACATTAGGGTATATTAAGCAATTGTGAGAATTCATTTTTTGTGTTCTGTTTTTGTTCCTTGTTTGTGCTCCCTATGTCTTGTCTGCCTCCTGATTGTTCCCTGGTCATGTGATACCCTTCCCTTGTGTCCCTAGTGTCACGTGTCTTAATTAGTACCCAGGTGTTTCTTGTTGGTGTTGTCTTTATACAGTCCTTGTCAATGTTTCTTGTCTGTGGGTCATTGTATGTATGTTTGGTTGATGTTCATGGTCCTTAGCTTTGTTCTATGTGTCTTGCTCTGTGTTTAGCCTTCTTGTTTAACTCTTGTGTTTTATGTTTAGATTCCTTGTTTAGTGTTTTGCTGTGTTTAGCATTTAGCCTCTTAGTTCTGTATAGTCCTTGTTGTCCTTAGCCCTTTTGTTTAGTGTCCCTCTGTCTAGTTTCCTTTAAGTTATTGTAATAAAGCCTCCTGCATATACCTCCATCCCTTACTCCTACACCCCACCATTATTACAACTTCACTCAGAAGAAAGCATGCAGCAGACTGTCATGAGGTGTGAGGATTTTATCATTTCATAATTGTGTGTTTTGTTGATGAAGGGAAACAATCGAGTTCATTCAACCAGCATAGCAATTGTAAATATGTAACCTGACAACTTGCCCATGGTTCTGTAGGATCCCTGCCTTAGGTTTTACCACAAAGACAAACAAATACCGTTTAATGCAGTAACACGACAGTAAACACTTGATTTCCTGATTTGCGTAATGCTAAAAAATATAGCATTTAAATTGTGTGATACAGAAATCAGTGACTGGAAATTGTACAAAACATACAGCATTTGAGGATTTACATGTTTTTCATTCAATTTTTTTTAAACACTATCTAATAAGTGTCAGAGAGCTGCACATACATAACACATACTTTGAATAAAATTTTATAGTGAATGTTTTGCATTTAACCAGGAGATTGAAACAGCAACCTTTCGGCCCCAAGCCTGTTTCACTAACCATTAGTCCATGGCTACCTCAATGGCTGACCATATATACACCTTATAACAGACAGAATGTGTTGCTCTACAATGTGGAGAAACTTAGAGTATTACAGACCATATGCACTAACACACCCCATATTATGGCCCACTCTGTTTTTTGTATTTTACATTGGTATAAATCTGAGTATGTTTCTTCTTCAGATAAAAAAAGAGTTAGACTCGTCAGAACACCACATGCTACCACTGAGGAATTTTAACTTGGGTTTAGTACAGAATCTGACCAGTTTACCAAATTACAATGCTAAAGTTTATATTTAATTCATGTTTGTTAATGATGCATTTAGAGGGCATAGATGTGTTTATTTCTTTGATGTGTGTCAACGACACATTTACTAGTGTATCTAAGAAAATTAGAGTATGTGGAGAATGTAAACATATTTTCATAATTAAATTTAAAATTTTTAATTGTTATAAATATTATATATATTTTTTTTTCACCTGAGGTGACATATTATGTCCAAAAGATTTTTTGTGTTATTTTGTTGGTTTTGTTTTAATTTATTCAATACGGTTTACAGCCCATAAAAATCTGAAATCCATTATTTCAAATTGTTAAAATTGTTCATAACATTACAGGATGTACAGTATAATGAAAAGTTATACAGAATAGAAATGTCCAGCTTCTGACAAGTGTGTTTATTTATACACTCAGTACTTTGTTGGGGCTTCTTTAACACAAATGACTGCAACAGTACAGAGTGGCATGGAGGCACTCAGCATGTCTGTATGAATTGGTCGAATTTCTCTTTATGAAGTCAGCAGTCTTCTCCATGATTGTGGTTGCATGTGCTGAGCTAGAGTGAGAGATACACGATATTTACACAGTTTGATACTTACTCTAACTTCAAATAAAATATTCACATAATTTGGATTTCTGTTTTTTATAAGTTATAAGCCATACTGATCAAAATTATAACCATATATTTATTTTACCATATTCAGATTATTTTTATTTGAGATTTTATTAATTTAGTCACTTTTGGAGTGAAATTTAATAACTTTGTGTTTGTGATTATAGTCATTTAAATGTCCTTGTCCCTAACTTCACTTAACTAATGGCGTACGCCTGAAATGTGCTGTCCATCCACTTTTCACAGTTTTCTCTAAAAACGCCTGACTTACTGGCCAAACTTACTGGACTATGAAAAGGAATGAGGACATCGTTCATTAATTCCACTCACTTTTGCAGCCAAACGAGTGAAGAATATGTACACTGCACTGAACACAGGTGAGGATTCTGTCTTCGTCAGTTTTATAGATGCAGTACATATTCAACATACATATTTATATAATTTTCTGTATATTATAGTCCATATGTCCTGTTTTGTTAAATTTCTTAATGTAATATAAGTAAAAAAAGTAAAGATAATATAAATAAAGAATTTGTGTGTCCCTTATGTCAAATGGAAAGTTGCTTAAACTCACTTGTTAATGTTAAAGAATTTAAAATTTTACATTTTTGTAAAGGGGTGGTGCAGCAGATAGTGCCGCAGTCACACAGCTCCAGGGACAGAGTCCCACTCCGGGTCACTGTCTGTGAGGAGTGTGGTGTGTTCTCCCTGTGGTTTTCGTCCCATGGTCCAAAAATACATGTTGGTAGGTGGACTGGCAACTCAATAGTGTGAGTGTGTGTTGCCCTGTGAAGGACGTGTGTTCCCGCCTTGCGCCCAGTGATTCCAGGTAGGCTCTGTACCCACTGCCTCCCTGAACTAGATAAAGGTTACAGACAATGAATGATTTAATGAATTTTTGTAAAGATTAACATTCTTAACATTAGGCTATATTAAGCAATTGTGAGAATTCATTTGTTAAAAGACAATTTAGGAAATGCATTTTTTCTTTTATATAAGACAATATAAACTCTACAGTTTAAAGTGCCAAGGTCCTTAGATTTGAGGAAGTAAACTGGTCTCAATGCTCTGGAACAGTCTAAATATTCACCTCTATGTAGATGCCACAAAAGCTATGTAACCAATTGCCACTTCACCACAATCTTCATTGATGGCATCCACTATATCAGGTCATGAATGAGTGAAGATAATTAAAAACAATTCTAGTAAAGCATAGCGGCTTCTAATCAGCACTAAATATCTAACACCTAGATTATCTCTGAGTTATGTTTGATAGTTTGCTGTGTGTTGTGTAACTTTATCTAGGTTGAGTTGTGGATATTCTATGCATTAAATCGAATGCCTTCTTGACTATTGAAAAAGTGTATAAGTGATATGCAGGACACAGAATAAATGAAAGTTATGATGACTATGAATATAGACACCCCTGGGGAAACTACTATTTATTAAGAAGTTGATTGTCTGTTTTTATCCAACAGAAGAAAGAATGCTTGCAGACATGGTAAGTGTTGTTTTAATGATAATATACAGTGTCAGAAAATATGCCACTTTGGGGGTACCCTCAATTGTCCATATGATTTGGCTCAAATTTAGCCCAGGACGAATATATATTTCAGACAACATCACTTTTCAATATTTAACCAAATCTCAACATTATTTATAGAGCTGACCAAGTTGTATTTTTTCAATCAGTTTTTGCTAGGTGGTGTAAGGTTCTTATTCAGAGCAGAAAACCAGAGCAGAAGCTCTGTTTTTTAAACCCATTTTTGCTTGGTTCTCTTTCTTCTCCATTCTTGTTCTCTCTGTTTTTTTTCAGTGCTCTCATTGCTCTGTGTACATTGTGTGAACTTCTACAGAACATAGAAAAGAGTATCAGAATGGCTTTGGGAACCTGAGTGGAGAATACTGGCAGGGTGAGACATTGTACAGATTTGTAAATGAGGCTGGTTATAGTAGTGGATAACAATGCAGTCTTTAATGCAAAAGATCTAAGCTCCAGTTCCTTACACTTTTTACTTGGTAAGACATGACTTTTGCAGTGTAGACACCAATGACCTAAACCCTGTTGTATTTGCAGGTCTGCACAACATCTACATCATGACTAATTTTGAAAAATATGAGCTGAGGGTGGACTTGGAGGATTTTGATGGATGTACTGCCCATGCAAAATACACCTGCTTCACTGTTGTGTCAGAGGCTAACCATTACACACTCCATATCGCCAACTACATCAACGGAGGAGCAGGTGGGAAAGCACTCAACTCTCTTTATTCCAGTTGGTTACACTGCATTTCCTTATGAAACTTAAGGAAGTACTATGACCTTAGCACTTGTTTAAACATGGAGCAATATGAATGATGAATTATAGTGTTATAATGAGCGTGAATTGCTCTAAAACATCAAAATTGTAATCAGGTATAATATCCTTTATCATACAGGTTCAGATTAGAGTTATTCTAATTGTGAGGCAAGAAATGGCACAGGTGACAAAAGTAAAAGTTGGGATTGAAAAAAGATATATTTAAATGACTCACAAAACATTTCAATTTCATACTCTAAATTGCAATTAATATGGTTTTGTAAATAATCAAGGTTAGTGTAAGATGAGAATTATAGCATAATGGAGCAGGCTGGTGGACTGGGGAAAAACCCCAGACTAATAGCCTGACGAGCAGAAAAGAGGAGAATCCCTCGTCATGTGCTGTATTTTATTTTACAAACACAATATTATGAAAGTTTTAAAAAACTGTAAACTGTGCATGCATTCATAAAAATGGAATGCAGTGATTGTTGTTTATGGAACAATTGAGGGTGATAACATTTTCAAGAAACATCTCTGTAAACTTTTCCATCTCTACTTTAAAATAAAACATCTTTACTCTCTTCACACGCGTGTGACTCTGTCTAATTCATTCTCAACAACCTCAACCAACACCTCAATCCAAGAATTGGCTGAGCCAGAGCCAGGAGCCTTTATGTCACGAATCAAGATTCATTCAAGCCGCATTCTTCCTCACATGGGGTGCTGGAAATGGCTTGAGTATAATACTTGTAAAATTGTAGGCCTACTTTGTAAATACATAAGTCTTTTTCTGTTTGTTGTAGCATTTACCAAATTATAATTATACAAAACATAAGTGTTTTGTCTCAGTGGTGTGGAGAAAAATTGGGGCTAAATTTATTTGTGCTGCACATCTTACTGCTTTAAATGGCTTTCTAGGCTCTCTTAGCAAGCCTTTTTGACTCCCTCACTTTGTCTGTGCGTTTGTTTTTGAAAGTGAAACATTTTATCATTTAGTGAAAAGCATTAACTCAATTAGAACATCATGGCACAAATCTGAAAAAGTAAGGGATCTATTAAAAACAGCTAGAGACACAATTTGCAACTAAGAAGAAGCAGCCATATGTCAACACAATCCAGAATTGCTGTCATGTGCCCTAGGGCAATACTCTGGGCCAAAATGAAAAACTATTCTGTTTTTTGAAGAACCACGGCTTTGAGGAAAAGAGTTTGGGTGCTGAACTCTCCCCGCATCATGAAACTACAAGTCCAGCAAAGGCCCAAGACAGTTGAGCAGCTAGAATGCTACATCTGACAGAAAATCACTTCCACAAGTTAAACAGTGCACAGTAAATTCACTAGTGTAAAATCAAGACTATTAGTGTTAAATTATTACTGAGAGTGTGTTAATGGTGTTGATTTAACACGGGTGAATTAGCTGTGTGCTAGACATGGCACTGTCCCAACTTTTTTGAGATGCGCTGCTGCAATCTGTGAATAAAATATAGGTCTGAGATTTAAAATGTCCAAACTTTTATAATTGGAGTTGTGTTTTGTATTGTAGCCAGTGAGTACAACACTATAAAATTCCTGGAGAAATCTTTTTTATCAATATTACTTTTATTGCACTCATTAAAACTGATTATTATGATTATTGATAAGTATGATTATTGTATATTCAAAAGGATGTGCTTGTGTTTTCCAAGAGATGCATTGACCAGTTTGAATGGGCAGATTTTTGCAACTTTTGATAGTAATTACTGTGGTATCACTTATTATGGAGGATTCTGGTACACCTGCTTATGGTGGTATTACTGTGTAGCGGAAATAGTTATGCACACATTGCGGTGGCATAAGCACTACATAGCGGAGTCAATGATAATTCATTATTATTTTGTTAATAATTAATTATTTAATTCATTCTGCTAATCTCCATGTTTGGGAGCCATTAAATAATATGTAGTGTCCTTACCTGTCCTAATTTTAGCTTAGACAAGAAGGCCATCTTCACATATATTACAGCAGAATTAGCTAGAATTAACTATTATTAATGAATTATGCTCATTGACCCGCCGTGGGTTCTTGACTCTGAAATTCGATCTGAACTAGAAGATATAATTCTATACAAGAAAGGTGCACACACAAACAAATAACCAAGGATTGGTTTTATCACTGGTTTTATAACTGGTTTATTAATTGTAATATCAAATAATGAATATTGATTAGACATTCATATAATGTGATACATGAGGGAACAGGGAGATTAATCTATGAAGGAATTTTTCTATGATAATTATTGCCCTAAGTTCTAAGAAAGGGTTTATCCCAGCAAGCATTTCAGTACCGACCCATGAGAGACATGAGACCATGTGACCTTATGTATCTGGAGATGGACAGGGACCATGTCGCTGACGGTGCTTGCTGGCACGACTTCCTGGAGAATTGCAGACACGGGCCTCATAGGTTGCAGCTGCGGGCATTCCTTTTCTCCCGAGGCTTTCAGATGCAGCCGTTGGAGCTGGTGGTGTTCTGAAGGTTTCTGTGGGGATTCTTCGTCACTGCTGATCTGCCGCCTTGTGAGAGACAGTCCAAGAAGGTCTCTCCTGGGGCCTCATCTCAGAAGGTCATTCTGAGGGTGCGTGCGGCCGTCTTCTTCATCGCTGGAGGCATTGTCGTCCTTTTGAGGGTCAGAGGTCTAAGGTTTCCTTCATTCTCTGGGTGTGGCGTTGAAATTTCGCTAGAGTTAAACTATAGCTTTTCTTAATCTGTAGTTTCTATCTGGACCACACTTTAAGGGCCCAAGACTGTTTAAGAAAGCCATGAGTCTGACGCCTGCAGAGGAGCCTGCAGAGTCATTAAAAAAAAAAAAAAAAAACGGGTCATTTTACTCTTTAGCCTTGAAAAAGGCTAAAAGAGGAAATGCCCCAAGCGTCTGGAGCCTTGAAGTGAAGAGTCGAACAGCGGAGTAAGGGGGAAGAAGCCCGTGTCGTTTGGCACCAAAGGTTTTTAACCAGAGTTTAGAAGACGCGCCTTTAATACCGACTGGATAAGATTGGAGCCTTTCTTGTTCCCGATTGGCTGCTTCCTGTACCTGTACCTGACATCACATACAATTTATGACCCTTGACAAGACAAAAGGCTTGAAGACCATTCCTTTGAATGAATGTCCAAGACTTTGAATCATACTTTTGAAATATAAAAGATTAGATGTTAACACAAAGTAATATCATTAAGACAATCATGTTCTGCATAATTATTAACCAACGACACACATAGTATGTGGCTACCTTGGTTCTACATAAATTCTTATAAAACAAAAATGATTTTAAACACATGTAACTTAATCCCACCCATTTTGATTTTCTAAATGAAATTAATTTCAAACAGTTGTGCCCATATACAACTTGTTTTCATGCAAGAACTTTGGGATGTTTGAGTCTTTTAGAGTTAACAGTCTTTAAAAAGATGTAAGAGGACATGGAATAAAGGTGGGTCTGTGTGTCTCTCTGCATTTTGCAAAGATTCTTTTCTTGATCCAGGGGGTCCTGGAGCCATAAAAAAGGGTCCTTGGAGAGGTTTACGAGCCTGCTCTCTGTTATCTGAAATTCCATCTGGCTTGTGTGGAGGAGATGTCTCTGAGACGAGCTAAAGTTTGGGTATTTAAAATAAAACTCTCATAAAGTCAAATTTCATATTAATTCACATTCATCATATCATACTACAACTGGTATTACTACTGGCAGCCTTGCAATCTTACTGGCCTCTACAAGTTTGGGGTCCTAGATAACTCATACACTGAGATGTACTGGGAGCCCTGGAAAGGGAGCTTCAACTCTCTGAAGAGCATAGTAATGAAGATCCGTCAAGTTTCTGTGGAAGAACTCGGGGTCTAGTTCTATCTGTGCAATTATCACTCTGAAATCTGTCATCTGCAACAAACAACTTTTTTTTTTTTTTACCTTTTTCAGACAATCAGTAAAATTACGATGATATTACGAAAATGGTAGCATATGTAGAGAGTATAAAGAATATAATTATATAATCAGTAATTCTAGTTTGCTCTATACATTTTGGAATCTACCCATTTTTTTCCCACACAGATGACAGTGTCTTTGAGGTTTAATATATAATCAAAGTTATAATTCAAAGTTATCACATATGAATCTTAAATATTTTTCATTATCTGGTTGTGTGTAAGTGTTGTGATTTTGAAAATTAAATTAATATATAGTTTAAACATGCTTAAATTATTTGTAACATGTTTGCAGCTCATAATGCACATACAGCTCATAATTAGCTCAATGTATTTGGACATATCAATGCACATTTAGTGAATATGTCTTATAATTCCAATTAGCATTAAGATTAAGATTAATGGTATTCATTATTTATGAGACTGGTTCTCTATCTATCTCTCTCTCCAGAGCAGAATATTTCTGGCTCTAGTGCTCCTCCTGCTGTTGGGCAGTTCCTCTGTTTCTCAGTATTTGTTTTCCACAGACTGTTCTGATGTTTACACTACAGGGCGTAAAGTTATATATATATATATATATATATATATATATATATATATATATATATATATATGTATATATATTTATATATATATATAATTAACTGGATGACTTAATTGAGTAGATCTTTAGAAAGTGTTCATTACGTACTGGTAGAAATGACTCTGAAACACTGCTGAAAAAACTACTACATTTGGAACTGAAAAATCAAAAGTGAATCTGTGAGTACATCTGTGTGTAGAGCCAGTAGCCAAAGGAACTCAATTTCCCAGACTCCTCTGTGTTAATTAAGCGGACTAGGCTCACCTGTTGAATGCTGTACTTAAGAACGTGGCTCAACCCCAGGAGCACACATAATGGATTTGTCCATCCATTATCTGTAACCGCTTATCCAATTCAGGGTCATGGTGGGTCCAGAGCCTACCTGGAATCATTGGGCGCAAGGCGGGAATACACCCTGGAGGGAATGCCAGTTCTTCACAGGGCAACACACACACTCACACATTCACACCTACGGTCACACCTACACCTTCATACCTACCAATGTGTGTTTTTGGACTGTGGGAAAAAGGAAGGAAGGAAACCCATGCAGACACGGGGAGAGCACACCAACTCCTCACAGTCACCCGGAGCGGGAATCGAACCCACAACCTCCAGGTCCCTGGAACTGTGTGACTGTAACACTACCTGCTGACCATACCGGGACCGTGCCGCCCATAATGGACTTTTGTTCTCTAAAAGTATGTTATTGAGTAGTTGCCTTGTGAGAGTAAATTTGTGGCGTCACAGTGAATGATGGGACTTTCAGGTTGTTCCCATTGGCGAATCAGGAACCGATGCATCCTTGTTGCTTTGGGTGGAGAGGAAACGAATCTGGGTACTTTAACTGTTCTTGAGTTTTGTAATGTAACTCTGGCAGTGGAAGATGACGTTCAACAAGAGCACGAGAACATGTGTCTGAATTTTGAAAACTGTTCGACTTCATGTGGGGGACACGGTCTGTGAAGCCTCAGCTGGTTCATTTAGGAATTCAAAGATGTCTTGTGATTGGAATACATTAAAACAATAAATAACCACTTGTAAACACTTGAGTGCTCATGTAAATAAATGGATTACGTTATAGTATATAAATGTTTGATTGTAATTATACACAGGATAAAGTTATATAAATATCCCACATAGGGCCCAGCCCTCTCAACATCCCTGTATACTACTCCTGACCGCTATGGTTGCTGTGGCTGTTTGTTTATTGGATCGCTACCAGCTACACCTAACAACTGCGGTTGCTTACTGGGCCCAAACCATGTATACTCAACACAGCCCCAGCATTGCTAGTTCTTCAAAGGAGTCATAAGACAGTCACCCCAGTTCCCCCAAATAGTCTGTGTCCCTTTTATATTCACAATGGTTTGATAACACCTTTGTCACACCTCTTAGGATTGGAGAACTTGTACCAGCTGATCCGGAAGAGGAAGTATGAGCTGAGAGTGGACCTGCAAGACTTTGAGGGAGTAAAGGTTTACACTCTGTACTCGTCGTTCTCTGTGGAGTCTGAATCCAATTGAATCCAATCCACCTCGGAGCGTTGACTGATGGAGAGGCAGGTGAGAGAGGAGGCAGGAATATTGGACAGTTCATTAAACACAACTAAGAAGGACAAGGTGGTGAATATAGATTTGTTCTGTATGTTTAAATTGTAGATATTCTTCCTCAAACTTTTAATGTATCTGTATATTTATTCCTAATTTACCAAAGGCAGACAGGTTTACCGCTGTCTTCAATGAGTAATAATGGTTTAAAGAAAAGTGATCTTTAAATAGGAGTGTAAAAGCACAACTGTGTACAAACCAAACCCCTCAGGGGTGGGGGACTGCATACTTTGAAGGACGCATTTATAGATAGTAGATTAAATCACAGCAGTGCGATTGTGCTGTCAAATCTCGAAGGCTCATTTGTATGTGGCCAAGAGATGCATTCAGAATAGGCTGAATTTAAGCAGAATACCTCAAGTAAGGATTAGGAATAACTTAGGCCCAGTATAAGTACTACACTATGTTCACTAAGGAGAGCTTATTATGTAATTACAGAATGTCCACCACTGTTTGTAATTCTGTGTCTACTTAGTATTTATTTATAAAGCACAACCAAAATACTGTACAAGCAAAAAAGCTCATATATAAAAGTAGGTTTTAAGCCTAAACTTAAAAGCATCAACAGAGAGTGCAGACCTAATGTCCACAGTCTTGATGCAGCAACAGCAAAGGCCTGATCACCTTTAAGTTTCAACTGAGACGTGGCACAGTGAACAGCAGCTGATCTGATGACCTCAAAGAGGTAAAGAAAATTATGAGCAAAAAATCTACAGAAATTGTAAATGTGTTTGTGTGAGTGTGTGGGCAAATGAAAAATAAACTGATGTATCTCATTGCAAAGGTTATACATGTATAAACAATGTTTTGTTTTTCAAACATGTTGTGAAGATGTGCTGAGTGGTGGTACCCACTAACATCAGATTGTCATCCCATTGATTGAAAACGCCTGACTAAATCCACCTTCAGAATATCTGTTAATCCTAAAGGTTCACATGCTTTTGCCACACACATTTCATCATTATCTAGATAAAAACATGTCCATTTTAATTTTACTACATCATTTGAACATAGCAGCTGTTGTTCAAACTGTAAATTTCATGATGACATGCTCCAAAATTACTCTGAATATTTTATTTTACACACGCTTCCCTTGAAATGTAGTATATATATCATAAATTCTAAATGGTTCATAAATTGATAAACTACTGTAAATAAAAAATAAAATAGTGTGTTTAGAGCTAATGTGTTGTAGAGGATGTAAATAAAAGAATAATATGGACCATAAAATGGAGCCTTATGGGGCACCGTATTTCAATTCTCTACCTAGTTGTACAAAGCTATCTTTGTTACATATGTATTTAAAGTTTACTGTGATCTTGGAAAATGAAATATGTAAAGTGTCTGTTGCAAGGTGTTCTTCTGTCTGTAGGGAACTCTATGCAGACAAACAACAGACAGCAGACAGAAGTTCTCCACATTCAACAAAGACCAGGGCTCTCATGGAACGGCAAACTGTGCCAAGTCCTACCTCTGAGGTTTCTGGTACAGTAACTGTCACCGCGCTAATTCTAATGGTGTTTATCTGTGAGGGAAAGATTATGCCATTGGTAATGTGTGACTTCACTGGAAAGGCTATGATTATGGGCTGAAAATCATCAGCGTGAATATCAGATCTGTGTCGAGGTTTAACTTCCCCTTTTGTTATTAAAGAGAGTACAGTGGTCAATCATTATTTCAGGTGTTACTGACAACCCTGGCCTGGATGTATCAGAGATTTGATTGCCATATTTATGTAAAAGTTTTCAGCTGTTGGTATTTTAATAAAGTCATGTTTCTCTGTGAACTATTTTGTATAGATTTCTCAAAAACACTGTTTTTATAGTCAGTCACTACACTTACATTAACAGATGTATTTAAAGGTAAAGTTCAGAGGAAAATTCTGTGAAAAACTGTGAATCACAGCTGTGTATGTGACTGGGTGAATGTGTGAAACAGTCAGCAGGGTAGTGTGTGTGTGTGTGTGTGTGTGTGTGTGAGTGAGTGAGTGAGTGAGTGACGGATGAGAGTGAGAAACATCTCCACTTTGAGGGAAATTTCAGCTTATTCTAACCATACCCTAAAAGAAAAGATTCTGAAAAGGCTTTTGGAAGACAAACGTCTGTCACACACACACACATCTAAACACAATTAGTTTTTAATCACAGACTGTGATTTTGCAAAGACTGGATCTTGCAGGGTCACAATTTGCATGAGCAAAGACTAAAACCTAGTAGTGTCAACATCTGCTTTTATTGAAAGGGAGACAAACGAATAAATGTGTAAAGTGGTATGCACAAAAACTGGTTATGGGACACTGTTCTTTTTAATTTAATTCATCATTTCATGATATTTGAATTATAATCTCTTAATTTGATGAGTACATGGTAACATCTAACCCAACATAGATCTGACACAAGTTTTAATTGACAACTTTGCAGCTCACAGCTCAGACAATAAAACATCTGCATATTCCACCTTCAACAACGTTATGGGGCGGTTTCCCAAACAGATTCTGCCTAGTCCAGGACAACACAGCATTGTGTATTGTGTGATTTATTTGTTTTTCCATTGAGGGTGTAGTCTAGGAATAGGCTTAATCCCTGTCTGGGAAACGTGCTGTTTAAGAGAGAAAAATATTTGGATTAAGCAAGGCATGAAGCAAATAAACATGTCAAACATCTCTCAGCAACTGTATGTTTGAGAGGTTGAGAATGATGAGATTTAACCCATATTTCTGCGTAAAAAGAATGTAATCTACTTTCTGATTACAAATATAGTGACACTCTGTTTACATCTTCTAATAATATTGTGGCAAGCACCAGAAGAGACTTCTTTAGCTTTTCTGCCGGTTTCCTGTGCCCACCTGGTGGTGTACCACAGAAACTGCACCTTTATTGACACAACCCAAAGCTTAACAACACAGGAAAATAGCCCAAGGTCATTAATTGCCATACTCATCTCGGTCATGGTGGCCACCCAAAATAACAATGCATAACTGACACCACAACCCATAAGCAACAGTAAAAGCAGCACAACATCACTGATTAACTGAAACCATTAATAACTAGAACATCTAAGAATAAACAAAAACAGTCCCATGAGTCTCTGCACCAGTGGCACCTCCCATTGGCTGCCACAATATCATTACCAAATCAAATTTATTGTTATTGTCACAAAGCAACTCGCAGAATTCTGGTAAGACATAAAGTTTTGACATAAAATGTAAAATTATAAAGAATGTAAAAAATTCCCAGGTGAGAAAGCGAAGGGCGACAGTGGCAAGGAAAAACTCCCTCAACTGAGGAAGAAACCTTATGATGACCAAGGCTCACACAGGGTTACCTATACTCCTCTGGTCAATCTACAATTACCATGTCACTAATCTCTATAAACTGAGTGGATTATCAGAGGAAATTGTGACCAAATATGGTAGAATGATTCATTAGCATTAACACTTAACACTTAGTTTCCCCTTATTTGTGATTTTCATTTGCATGACTCTGAGCAATGAATGTTCAGCATCTGATCAAACTGGTTTGAGAACTGCTTTTCAGAAAAATTTGAAGCAGCAGGTCTGAGGTTACACAAGTATGCACAGTTATTACCATAGAAGATTCTATACTTAACACTTTTCTTCCATCTAGTTAAGAACACATGGGAACTGTTCATTTTTGCAGTTATGTTGTGTTATCTATTTTTTATTTTCTTCATAGGTGTGTCTGACAGTGTATGAGCCTAAGAGTAATCTGGACTCTAACCTATTTGTGCTCACTATACTCTCAGAAAAAGATAAACTAGAGGTATGTTATTGTCACTAAAGGTACAAACTGTGTAAATTTTTCCAGCAACCCTTATCAACTATGTTTACTCACTGAGCCCAGCCCAAACCACCCTCTGCATCAGTAGCTCTTCACAGGGATCATCAGGCAGGCACCTCCCCTCATCAGTGCTTCATTGAATAGAACTGTGTAAAATAAAAGACCATAAGTGGAGATGAAACGGGTGTATGAAATCTTAAAATCTACATTTATAATACAATGAGGTGCTATTACATTCCCTAACTAATGGTACTGAATATGTTCACTTGAGGATACCACCACAGTGACAGTTTTTAAGTGTAGAATGCAAACACTGTGTGTGAGTGACAGTGTAAACTTGTTAACAGCTGTGTGATTGGGTAAGTGTCTGAAAATGTCCACAGGTGTGAATGTGAGAGTGACTGGCTGTGTGAAACATCTCCACTGGGAGGAATAGTTTAGTTTATTGTAAGCAGATGCTATAAGAAAAGACTAAAAGAATTATAAAAGACTAACGTCTGACACCTTCTTGCATCTAAACCATATAGTTTTAGTCACAGACTGTGATTTTGTACAGACTCTGGATCTTGCAGCGTCACTATCTGCATGAGATAAAACTGAAAACTTGTGATAATTAGTTTGTATCAACGTAAATAAAGGTAACAGGCTTGTCTCTTCACTGTGAGATTATACACATAAATGTTAAGAGATTAAAAACTTCTGAACTTCTGATGATATCTTCTCTTTCATTTAAGAAATGTATGATATATATCTGCATCGCTTAGAGCACTGTACGTTCTGAAGCTGGTCGAACTGGTTTTGAAAACTCCTCATACGAATCTGAAGAAGCGCATCTGACGTTTGGTACAACTGAGAGTTTCAGTGTGCTCTGAACACATGTCCCCATATTGTTCCTGAAGACATATTTTACCTTCATATTTTAAATGCATGGTTCACTTATTTTTGACAAACTCTTGTAGTCAGGACCCTCTCAGTGTGTTGGGTTGGTACGAGTGGATCATACACAGCGACAGATGAGCTACTGTCTCTGACTTTACTTCTACAAGGTGGACCAACGAGGGAGGAGTGTCTCTCAGAGCGGACAGTGAGTGGACACAGGGTTTAAAAACTCCAGCAGCACTGCTGTGTCTGATCCACTCGCACCAGCACAACACACACTAACACACATCCACCACATCAGTGTCACTGCAGCACTGAGAGTGATCCACCACCACATCACACCTGCTCTGTGGGGGTCCTGAGCACCGAGGAAAAGGGGAAAAGGGGGGTAACAAAATATGCAGAGCAACAGATACATACAGCCTCTAAATACGGAAAACGTGTAATAATGCTGTCAAATTTAAACCCCCTAGCTCACACTTGATATTTAGCATGTACACATGCTCCAGACTGTCTCTTGTGTTCTGCGGTTCACTGTGAGATTATACACACTCGGGTGAAAAAAAATTTAATCTCCATGATATCTTAAATTTATATATGTGCATCCCTCAGAGAATTGAATGTTCAGCATCTGATCAAACTGGTTCTGAGTAATTTGGCAGCATGTCTGAGCCTGGAGAAGGGACAGTTTTCTCATGCTCAGTTATTATAGTACATGAATAAGTGAAAAGGCCTCTGTTGTTCCTGAAGGTATTGTGTTGCCTTCACATTTAAAACAGATGGTGCACTAATTATTGTGTTAGTATTATTATAAATAATACTAACCCTAACCTAAACCTACAATTCTGCTGTGTTCTGCTGTGGGATTTAAATGCTCAAATGACAGTGAGACATGTAGTGGCATGATTGGAAGAAACTGCCTACCCAAATTTAACCAGAGTTGCATGTCTATGCTCATAACAGTTTACCCATAACAAACACTATGTTTGACCATATGTGCATGTGGCATCAGGATACCTTAGACTGCAATCCAATGATAAAATTTATAGTTATATTTTCTGAGTTGTGGCCATATGTTGTGGGCCACCAGAGCTGTCACCTCATCAACACTTTGTGGTGAGTTGGATCAGATGGCAGTGGAGGATTCTGGAGAGACTTTGCAGGACGACAGGTTTGCTGCGATCATCTAGCAGAAGAACCTGTCAGAAAGATTTATAACTTCCACATCCAGCAGTCTTTTGAATGCATGGTGGTGGAGCCTGGAGACGATGAGTCCAGATGGATCATGTTCCATGCCTCCATTGTTGAGGTGGCTGAAGGAATTTGTTGTTGCAAAGTTGTCTGTGCCTTTCATGGTGATATTGCAAGCTGAGGCTTTCAAGAAAGAGTCCTATCAAACCAGGCTGCCTTGTGAAACTATAGAGGCAGCTGATGGGTACAGAAGGGCCAAGCAGATTGAAGCTTTAGCTGTTGCTGGGACAACAATTTTCGGCTTTGAGAAGCTTCTGATTCAGGTGGCTTAGGAGGGCAAAGCAGTTGCCCACCAACACTGTATATGATGGGGGTGGGGAGTTGTTGACCTCGACTGGGAACATCATTGGGCAGTAGAAGGAATTCTTTAAGGAATTTCTCAATCCCACCAGAACATCTTCTAAAGAGGAAGCAGGGGTTGGGGCATGGTGCCTGAGATGGTCAGAAAACATCCTGGTGGCAGAGCCCTAAAGGTGGATGAGATTCACTCAGTTACTCAAGACCCCGGAATGTGTCTTGTCCGGAATGTGTGTTCCTACTACACTCAACAGCTTCACTAGTATTGTCTATGCAGGTGTACTGGAAAAAGCAGTCCAGCTGACAGTTGAACCTCAGAACCAGGAGGATCAATGCATATTTTGTCCTGGTTGTGGAACAATGCACAAGCCCTTCACCATCTAGGATTCTGGATGGTAGATAGAAGTTTGCTCAACAAGTCCACATGTGCTTTGTGGATTTGGAGAAGGCATTTGACTGTGTCCCTCGGAGTATTCAGTCAGGGGTGCTCCAAGAGTATGGGGTTTTGGGCCCATTGCTACGAGCTATCCAGCCCCTGTGTAAACAGAGCCTTTGCTAGCAGTAAGTGAGACTGTTTTCCAGGTAAGTTTGGACTCCATCAGGGCTGCCTGTTGTCACAGACTCTGCATAGCCAAGTGGTGGATGGCGTTCAGTTTGGTCATCTCAGAATTCCATGTCTGATTTTTGCAAATGATGTAGTCCTATTGGCTTCATCAAGCTGGACAGCTGAAATGAGTTTCCTCCAAAGGGTGTGAAATGTCACTGTATCTAAAGCTCCTTAAGCCCTTTGACCCATATTAGACACATTACAAGCAAAATCTCTTTATCTATAGGAACATTTTGAAGTAGGTACATAAAGTAAACAATTATTATTTGCATATTACATTAGCCTAGCATGTTAATATGGCATATTAGCACAGCATACTAGCATGGCAGATTAGAATATCACATTGGCATAGATATTAGCATGTGATTCTAGCTTGGTGACACTTAGCACCAACAGTTCACATCCAAAAACCTTGGTTGTTATGAATATGTGCACTGTTCTAAGTTGTTGTGTGTTATTTTTCTGAGATTCATTTTTGGAAAACAAATTCAATTTAGGAGCTAAAAGTCAGCATAATTCATCTGATGTCTGGTCATGTCAGGAACACAGGGCGGACTGACGGGGGCGGACACACTTGCTAAAACAGTTTTATTTAAACAAAATATAACAAAACAAAGACAGACAGTCTTGGGCAAAAACAAAACGAGGAACAGACAAGACTAATAGACTTGGGCAAACATGGAAACAAACCGAAACTAGAGACAAATGACTACGGAGGAAATGAAGCGAGGAACAAACGAGAAAAACAGACTAGGGAGCAACAGACTAGACTGGGCAACACGATGACGGAGGAAATAACAACAGAGGAAACGAAGCGAGGAACGGAGAGCACAAAACGAGGAACGGGATCAAACGACAGACAGACAGACTAGAGAGAGCAAAAACAACAACAGGGGAAATGACGACGATGAAACAGCGGAGACAGACATACTTTGTAACAACATGACAGTGGAAATGACAACAGAGGAAATGAATGTCCAACAAGAGGAAGTGAGACAAGGGAACTTAAATACACCTAAGGATTACAAATGAGACACTGAAGGGAATACTGGCAAAGAGGAGGAACAAATAATAGTTTTGAATGTTGCATAAAAATATATATACAATATGTATTTATTTACAGATATTTCTGCTCATATATATTTTTGAATAGAAATAAAACAGTTTAATGTCTCATTTCATCATGTTTCCATCGTGCTTTTGTTCATGCAGGGAGGCAATAGAGCTCATGCAAAAAGGTTTTTAAAAAAATGCTGTACCACCCTTGGGCTCTGGGTAATGCTCATCTCAGTTTTCACCAGTAAGAAAAAAACTTAATTGGTCCTGGACTAATAAATTCTGAAAGATGACAGTGCACACAGGCGAGGTCCTGCTTGAACCTGGTGAACACGGCTAATAAATGATTAAGATATGATTAAAATGATTAAATGTTGATTAAAATGTGTGATACAAACAGAAAGCAGGGATTGGAAATAGTACAAAAAAAAAAACATGACCTCGTGAAATTTGTGCAAGTACATCCCGTCTGCTTTGAATTAAACTTTCATTAGTTTTAAAGCTGAACCTTTCACCATTCTTATTCCTCACGGTAGAGAAATTGCATTAGGTTGCGTAAGCTGAATGTGCTTTATTGATGATGATAACGGAAATTCTAGCGTGATTGGTAATTTGAGTATTCAAATGCCACCGCAGTAAAGGGGAAATGATTGCAAAATGTGATAGAGTCAGAGTTGGTCTTAAGATGGACAAGATCATCGCATCGGCAGAAATCAAATTAATCAACTACTAATAGAATTTTAAAGTATTACCAGCTAAAAGCTACAGTGTAACAATAATAGTGACATTAATCTGGGGCCAGCATGATGGTGCATCAAACTGGATGCATTGGACAGAGTGTTGCTAAATCCAGTGTAATTGATGGTGGTTGGTGTTGTAGAAAACAATTTTAAATACTTTGAGAACGGTCCAAAGAAACATTTTTATCTTCAAATTGGTGACCCCCGACGTGCGGGAGGTCCAGACGGCGGACAACTTTGGACTCCTTTCCACTCGCGGCCGCAACATACTAAGGTGGGTGTGCAGACCCTGTTTTATTCAAATTCTGCATATTGGACATTTTAAATTAGAGTGGTGTGGAGCCCCGAAGGTGGTCCGGAGTGGGGTATTGAGCAAATCAATTTATTTTAAATATGTTTTTATAATTTTTTATCAGTTTATACATTTGGGGTTGATTGTTTGGAAAATTAATTATGGAATTTAAGAATAACTGGGACTGGGAGCTGGCGTGCCCCCCTCGGACCTGACGAGGTGTCGAGATAATTGCTCGGTCGGAAAGGCCGTCCGTGGGCGTGGTCTGCCCTGAAGTATAATCATATTTTCGCAGGTTTTATAAAGGTGGATGCTGTTCCCACCATGGGTTATTGTGGATTTAAATGAGATTTATGGTATATCGGAAGCGGATGTTTGTTCCCGCAGGTTTTATAAAGGTGGATGCTGTTCCCACCAAGGGTTATTGTGGATTTAAATGAAATTTATGGTATATCGGTAGCGGATGTTGTTCCCGCAGGTTTTATAAAGGTTTAAGATATTTACACTTGGTTTTGGTGTGTATTTTAATGGAATTTGATTGTGTATTCATGTTTTATCTCTGTTCTAAGAGCTTGTGTTATTCTTAGAGGCTGTTTACATGACTGTTGTGTGTGTTTTTGCTCGCTGGAGGGCGATGGAGGAGTGTCTTGCTGTGTGTGTGTATGTGTAAGCTGAGTGTGTGTGTCTCACCCCTCCCTTTTTCTATCTTATAACTGTCCCTTAGTCTGTAACTATGTGCGTGTGTCAGCTGAAAGAATTTTTTTTTGGGAGAAAAAGGAGAAAGTAGGGGACTGATCAACCCCCTTTCTTCTGTGGTTGCTTGTGTGTGGGGAGAACTAGTTTCTCCAAGGGCTGTAAAAGCCATGAATTTTTTTGTGGGTGTGTTTAAAGAAAAGTGGGGAAAATCTCTGCCTAGAGAGTGTCAGAGAGAGAGTTTTCGTAAGTGTTTCGAGAGTGTTTAAAGAAAGTGGGGAAAGGTGATAAAGAATGAGTGATTTAGAAATTAATAGGGAAAGATATTTGTAATGGTAAAAATTATGAGCTTCGTTCAAGGACAGTTATTTACAGAATATGAACCTCAATAAAATGAGGGGTTTGTTTATTTATGACAATGAGCCTGAACGGAAGACGTTTTTAAAGTAAAAATATATAAAGTAAAAATAAATGAGCTTTCTTGGAGACTATACATTAAGAAAATATAGACAATGAGCTCCAGAAAGACGTTTTTAGAGGTTGAGAATAGGAGAAAAGAGAGCAAGGTGTAAAGCTGAGGTATTAATAGGGTACATTTGGGAAACTGTAAGGTTTAAACATGGGAATTAAAGGGAAAATTGTTAATTGAACACTTGCTCTAATTTTGAATCTGGTTTCTTTGTTATTGGGGTTAATTTAGACTGGTAGTGGATAAAAATATATTTGGTATTTTGTTTACTGCTTATTGTCCTAAGAATCTTATTTTTCCGGTTCAGTTTGCATTTTTTTTTTTTTGACTGTGGTAGTTCGTCTTAAAAATTTATTTTCTGCCTCGATTTGAACTTTTTGTTCATCATTAACATATTTTGTAACCTGCTTGCTATTCAGTAGTTCTCAAAATTTTGTTTTCACTTTTTATAATATATCTTGTAGTGTGACTGCTTATTGATGGTGTGCAGATGATGTTTGTTTTGTTCGGTTAGAAATTGATAATCTACATAATAGGCACGATGGTGGCTTGTTGACTGATAAGTGTGTTCGGTTATCTAAACTATAGTCTTTGTTTTTTTCTGTTGATTACAAATTCTATTTCATATATTGGTGTGTTATTTGTGTCTGACTAAAGAGCTTTTTCGGTCCGTGGGTCGGTTTCATAATTAATGTAAATTAGGCTTGAATTGCTTTTATATTCAATACTGTGTTTGAAGACAAACTTATGTTTTATATCTACCTGTGAAATTATTCACAGGGTTGAGGAGGTTCTGCTTTTATTGGCTGAGTTTGTAAACTTGACTGTAAAACTTTGGACTTTTTCTTTTATATAAACTAAGGCGGACTGTGCTGAGAGCAGCGGCGGCTGCGTGGGCGATTTGCGTGGGTGCTGGGAAACTGTTTTGGTTCACTATAAATTTATTTGCAATTAAAGGGTGAACTAGAACGAAGACCAATTCAGGTAAGGTCCAATTTTTTAATCAGCTTCTTACAGACACTATGGCTACTACTAGTGATTCACATAATGAATTTAAACGTCATTCACGGCGTGGGGAATTGGGAATGGAAATTGTTTGTAAAACAAATTGAAATAATAAATGAGGGATTAAAACAGGGAGAAATATATTTGGAAAAGCGGGATATTGTGCACAAAAGTGTGCTACAGAGATTTGAAACGTGGGCTAAAAATAAACATAGGGGAGAAAACTTATTTAATCACCGGTATTAATCAGTTGAAGAGAGAAAAAGAGCAAATATTAAGTCAGGCTGAAGTAGAGGTTAGTAAGGCTAGCCTTTTCCAAAGAGCTAAGGCAAAGAAAAGCTTGACCACAGCTAAGAAGGACATAGCGGAGCTTACAGCTATCACAATTGCGTTTCTGAGCATGACTACACAGCTTGTTACACTGAAAACACCAGGTCCGTCACAGCCGACGACAGCCTCGCCTACTGCCGAGAACGCGGAAGTGGAAAGTGAGTATACAAAACACAAGGGGGGGATCCTGCCTGTCTTCAGTGTAGACTAGGGCACAGTGAGTTTACAGAGACAGACACACAAACGCAGACACAGACGGGAGGGGCTCTGTGAGCAGGCAGCACACACACAAACGCATACACAGAAAATTTTTGAATTGCGGAGGCCACGAGAGTCAATTTTAATTGCACACACAACTATTAACACCGACTGTTCTGACATTATAGATACCACGGGAAATTATATTGAACAAGATAAACCGCGCCTTCACCATAAACAAACACTGAAAACACCATTTAAGAACCAAATGCCACAAAAAACTAAACAAAACATTAGGATTAAAGCAGATTTAGAGGGCCATGTCACAATTGATGATGATTCTGACCATGATGACGGACACACAGCAGATGATGAGGACAGTGCAAACGGACGATGTGGTGATAGACGGATGACTGATTTGAACCATACATTGCGTATCATGGAAAACCTCATATTAGAAGAAAAGAGGCAATTGAAATGAAAACAACAGACTTTAGAACGCACATGCACACCTCTGACAAAACAGACATTTTGAGAAGAAGCACTAGACACCGACACCCGCCTGAGAGGTTTGGGACTGACACTAACGTCGGCACTATGTTTCCATTAGTGGCCACTAGTACAGGAACATATAAATATGTACCATTAAAAATTAGATAATAAAGACAAGGAGACAGTTAAGTTACAAAGGGACCTACTAACTTTTATACTAGCAGAAGCCAGGAAATCTATTAATGATAATAAAAAGCAAACAAGGTCTGACACCATGATGCCTATGACTGCAGTACCACAACCAAACATTCAACCACCACAAACATACATGAACACACAAACATATATGCCAACCTAACCAGGGCCACCACAAAACCCACCGTATAATTATGGACTAATTTCATATTTCCCATATCAGCCCTACTCATGGGGCAGGTGAAGGGGTAATGGTAGGTGGAGGGGCAGGGTCCACCACCAGACCGGGGCGTGCCTAAGATGTGGAGCTTTGGATCACTGGGCAGCACAATGGAAGGCACCACTCTTTACTGACACCAGCTATCCACACCAGGCACTACACCCACAGGCGGCACCAAAACCGGAACTATCACATCTTCCTGCTGGCCAATACAGCATGGAGCCGTGGGGTGGACATTGACGGGGCCCAGAGGAGCACCAGGACAGCAGGGCCAGGGCAGAACCCATGCTGTCATTAACTGTGGGGGCCTCCAAAATCACTTTTCTGGCAGACACGGGAGCCACATTGTCAGCCATCAACACAGTATTACCCGCACACCTGATGAGACCTCAGCAGGATGAGTCGGTAGACATTTACTGGGGTTTAGTGACTGGACAGACGGTCTAGTCACCACCACTAATTGACTTGTTACAACAGTGGTCGCCTTGGATTACAGCCATGGCACTTTATGTTCCTCCGCCGACCCATTCCGTGTCACCCTGTTCTATGATGTAGGGGGAGATTTAACTTATTATGAATTTTTTCAAACAGAATTAGAGGGTACACAGTGGTCGGTTGACACCACAGGGATTTATGTGGGTCTTGAAGGGGTGGCATCTCCTGTTTCACTAACACCACAACAACATTATTGGTAAAAACTGTCTGACAAGGCGGCACCACACATTTCACTAGCTCTCCATCCGGGACACGAGGCCAAGCAGTTGGGCCCTATGGTAAAAAGAGCAAATGAGGCCACGGATTGGGTCCGGACCCAGCTGCCCGGCGTCATGTTTTCACAGTCAACACAGACATATCACATCACTGATAACTCACCCATTCAAGTCACATTGCACCATCAATTGCTGCCTAGACACCATGGTTGTGAGGACTCTGATCATCCACAGACGGAGGTATTATTAGCATCACTGCCTGACACATTGTGGTCCACAGGACACTTAGCCAGAAGTTGACTTAGCCAGACATGACTATTCACTACGTTTTTACATGGATGTTTCTGAAACAGACACTGTGATTAATGGTGTACTGTTTCAGAAAATGGGGGAACGCAGAACTGCTAGCAGTAATTTCAGCATTAGAAGTGGCACATATAGGAAAACAACAAAACACTGGAAAATCTAAAACAATGGTGGCACCAATACATGTCAGCATTAGTGGTTGATCGCATCACTAAATGTCAGATTTGTAACACTCAGAATGTAGCAAAAGCATTTAAACTAGCTCCAGGAAGGTTTCCATTGCCAGATTATCATGGACATGAGATTCAAATGGATTACACAGATATGATTGACCCCATTAGGAGATATAGATATCTCCTGGTCATTGTAGATAGATTCTCGGGGTGGGTAGAGGCACTCCCCACTCTGAGGGAAGATGCAAAATCAGTCTGTAAGTTTCTGATTGATTGTTGGATTCCGAACCATGGGTTTCCTAGGAAAATTTTTTTTTTTCAGATAACGGGAGTCATTTCACGAGTAAAACACTGCAGTGGGTGGAGCAGTCGTTGGGGCTGCGCCATAGCTATGGTTGTGTGTATCATCCTGCCTCACAAGGTCAGGTGGAGAGGATGAATCAAAATTTGAAATCCAAATTAGCAAAGATCAAACTGGCCACGGGCATGAATTGGCTTGATGCCCTTCCAATTGTTTTAATTAGTGTCCGTAGTTAAGTGAACAGAAATACAGGGTTCACTCCTTTTGAATTAGGGAGGGGCATACCTTTTCAAGGCCCCTCCAGCGCGCTTGCGTCCCCCCAGAAACTACCTCAAGCAGAGAACCGACAGCTATATGAAGAACTAAAAGCTGTTTGTAAAGATTTCTCTATACAGGTGCAGGAAAGGAGAGAAGGAGAAGAAACGGAGGAGAAGGATCCAGAAGTGACAGTCTCACCCTGGGTCCTCCTGAAGGTTATCAAGCGGAAGTGGTATGAACCTCGCTGGACAGGACCCTCACAGGGGACAGAGAGAACCAGTTGTGCAGTCCGGCTGAAGGGTAAAGGCTTATAGTGGTACCACCTCACACAGTGCAGAGCCGCACCGACACCTAACATAAATATTAACTGAAGGAAAACAACACCTCAGAAGAGGCTGATCAAGCAGCCTCAACCAACATAGGGGCAGAATAATCCCCTGAGGCAGGGGCACGACAAGGAAAGTCTATCCTTGCCCCCAGCGCAGATCCCTACCAACGGATGAAGAATACACTTTAACACATACACATATAGGGCTCATTGTAATCTCTTAGTCCAGAGAGTGAGTGGTAGGACAGAGGTCTCCACTCCCAACAGGAGTGGTGTAATTGCCCGCTACCATCACAATCTGCCATCACGCTCTACCTAAGTCACTCGCCAAACCGGGGGTGACCTAGGCAGACCAATCTAACATTAATTGTTTACCATTTTCTAAATGTATTGACCTGTCAGTTGGACAGGTCAAAAGGGGGAATTGTTGTAGAAAACAATTTTATTACTTTGTGTTTGTTGACAAATATCCTTAAAAGATGATTAGTTAAATTAGCATTTATAACTACATACTCATTGTGTGAAATCCTGTACCCTATATGCATGTATATGAATGACTAACCAGTATTTACATTATTAATTACTTACACATATAGTTAAACATTTTTGCTTGATTCTGCACTACTAACTCATATGATAATTACTCCTCAAAACATATTATAAGCTAACTTCACTATATGGCATGATAACTTGATATTTACACACAGTTTTAATTCTTAACGTCTAACCTTGAACGGATGTGCACTCCAGAATTGTAACACACTGACATCATAGTGTTGGGCATGGAGGCGCTGATCTGTAGCTTCTTCTTGTGGCCTTGAAGTGTATCTCTAACTCCCTAAATTTTAGTCTCTAGGGAAAAAAAGTGCTGAGAAGAGAGGCCCATTATAAGCCTGACCAGATAATGAATGTCTTCAGGGTCACAACAGGCACCTGAATATTGCACGTGAAGAGCTGAGTACTAACACGTGAAATCATGCATATTAATATACGCTAATCAGCCAGAAACGCCTCACCACCAGGCTATACGTCATCATGGGTATATCTTTTTGAGTCAGATGATGGGAGGTCAGAATTTTCACTTGGGAGGGGTATTAGACTGTTCTCAATGTGTGAATTCTCCTGGATCCAGTATTTTGGTAAATAAATACTTTGATTTGCTTTGAACTTCACTCGACTGGTGTCTGCGACTCTCTCGTAACGGACATGCCTCCCCCGAAGAGGGAGAGTGTATTTTGGACCTTTTTGTTATTTTCTCATGGGTTGGTAAATTTTAAATACTTTGAGAACGGTCCAAAGAAACATTTTTATCTTCATTGGGTAATGGTAAGTGGTATGATGAGGCTGGCAACAATAGGTGGAAAGTTGATTGGTAGCAGCCTTGAAGTCAAGTACTACAGAGGGGCAGCACCGCAGGAATGGCGAGATAGAGAGAAGGCAGTTTGTCACGCGGGAGAAAACTCTGAAAGAGACTAAATCCAAAGGTGCTGAGGAGCTCAAGCAAGGGGGCAAGGTATAAAGTTGACTCAAAGATAGCGAAAATGCCTAGATGGTGATGAAAAACAGGTGCCAGAGAAGAGGCAGCTTGTAAGAAGGTGAATTAAATTTGAGGTGGCGTCAAGTGCCTGAATGCTGGTCCAAGGTAACACCTGAGGAGAGAGCATAACTGGAACTTAGGGACTAGGAACATCATGGTTGTGAAGATAAAAGGACAGGTTGAAGGCCCACAGTGCCTGGAGGAATCAATGCAAACGGTACCATAGAAGGCAGGGTGAGGTGTTAGGTGTTGCTAACAGAGAGATGAAAGATAAAGGTCCTCAGTGGCATGAGCTGGAAAGTTAGAAGCCGAGAGCGACAAGGCTGCATGTGAGAGGGTGAATTGAATTTGAGGTGGTGTCAAGTGCCTTAGTGCTGGGTAGAGGGGCTGGTCCAAGGTGATGCCTGAGAAGAGAGCATAAGATGAAAATTAGTGGCTCGAAGCAGCATGGTTAAGAAGACGAGAGGTCAGGTTGAAAGCCCATAGCTGCAGGGTGAGGTGCAGTCGCTAGGAGAAGCTTAGCTAAAAGCAGAGAGGCAGAAAGTAAGATCCTAAAGAAAGTAAGGCATAGGGATGAGCGTCCACAGCAGTTTCTGAGGAGAGAGTGCAAGCTGTGAAATTGGAGGCGGGCGGTGCGGCCGCAAAGCTATGGGGTTGGGACAAAGGTCCGTGGCATGAGAGAGGAGGGCTATAAAGGAAGAGGCAAAATGCAGCAAAACCGGAAGGGGATTAGGATGAAGGTCCACATTAGGATAGAGGGTGTGCTATGAAGAAAGAGGTGGGGTGTGGGACAGCCTAAAAGGAGAGAGGATTAGGACATGGCCTGTAATAGCACCCGAGAAGACGATGAGCTGGAAAGTCAGAGACCGGGAGTAGTGAAGCAGCAATAAGTGGGGGGTGAAGGTCCACTGAAGCACCTGAAAATGGAGCAGAAGCTAGAAGCTGTAGAGTGTGAGCAGCAATAGAGCTGCATAGAGGAGGGTACGGTACGATAGTCCACAGCAGCATCTGAAAAGAGTACAAACTGTAAGCCAGAGGGTGGGAGGAGCACAGCAGCAGAGGAGTCAGGATGAGGGTCCGCAGCAGCACCTGAATAGAAAAGTGAGAATTGTAAGTTAGAGGCAAGGTATGGCACGGCTACAAATTGACAGTGTTGGGATGAGCATCCACGAAGTACACAAGCTGCTGATGTAGAGGCTGGGAGAATGAGATGATAGAATGAGAATCTAGGATGAGGAAGCTGTGCAGTAAGGAGACTGCATAGAGTGCCGGGAAGGGGGCAGGCCCGCAACAGCAACCAGTAGAGGGGGTGCGAGCTGGAAAGTATGATGCATAGAGCAGCAGCTGCTGTGGGGTAGAGGGTAGGATGAAGAAACTGTGTCGAGTGCACAGAGCGCTAGACAGGAGACAGGCCCGCCGCAGCACCTATAGAGGGGTGCGGGCTAGAAGGTCTGAGGCACGCAGCTGCGGCTACAATGGAGGAAGAGGTGAGATGATGAAGGGAGGGTTGGGATGATGCATAGAGTAGACTTTTGTACACTGTTCATTATGGAAACTTATCAGTATTAAAATTAAAATGAAAATGTAATATGCAAAATGGCAAGAAAATCCTAAGTTTGAATTTAAATTTCCCTTTTGTACATGCAAGTTTGATCTCAAAATTACAATTCAATAATTCCATTTACATTGATAATTTCCAGTGGTGGATGCTGGTCTTTCAAGGAGGTGAAGCTCAATTTTGGCCTATATCATAAAATGTGTCGTTTTTTTGTCCTCTCAATGGCCAGCATAGCTAGGCTGCTTAAACGGCCTTGGCACATGTGAAGTGTGTCCGCCTCTGCGCCCACGGATCTTTACACCAAAGGATCACTGATTCGCTCATTTCGCTGTCAATCAAAAAGGGATTCAGCCTCAGAGAGATCATCCAATCATCATGCAGAAGCTGAGCGTCTGGGCCAGCCGAGGCCAGCCCACTGCCCCATAGACCCCCAGAGATGCTGAGCGTCTGATGGGCGGGACAAAGCCCAGCATTTATCCAATGACTCGTCTCGTTTCGCTGCATTTCGCTGCTTCGCTATTGAACTCTGTGGATGCTCAACGTCCTCACTGTTTAAATTACTGTGAAACTGCGGGAATGACTGAGAGGAAAGCCGCGAATTTACCAGTCATAAGAAGCTGATTCTGAACAAAAGTTGAGCACGTTGTAGTGCATATTTATTCAATGACATGTACACACAACAGTATATATGTGATCACTTATTTTTTACATTTCAGGGGAAGCTGAGCTACCCTTGCAGTCTCTGATAATTTCATAGATTTCTATTGATATTTAATTTTTTTAACTGATGCTATATTGGGCATGTTTAGTCACCACAGCATCCAAAATGGTTTGTCACTGGGGTGGTACATATAAAGCTAATGTTAATGATACATTTTAGCCTATACATTAATTTACATGTGTAATCGAATACAGAATATTACATTTTTTATATTTTCATTAAATATATATATTTTAAATACATTTATACATGTAATTGTGAGCCATATTTGAGTCACATATTTTGGGCTAATTACAAAAATGTGCAAATATGTTTATAAATATTTTGCTTTTACCTATGGGTGTTTTCTAATGTTTTTTCCAGCCGGGACTGTGAACTTACAGGTACAATTAAATACTAATAGAAATGTTACATAATGGAAACTATTAGAGAAATAATGGTTAAACTTTTAGGAAACATTAAGTGCTAATGGGTTACATGATGGAAACTATTAGATGTAGACACCATTAAAAACAGTCTGAACCATTACATTCTTAATGGAACCTACTGTACTTTGAAAGTACATTTGTAATGTGACTCTGTTGGTCTTTTCAAAGTTTGTTTTGATGTCTTTTCAATTTTAATTCAATATTTATTGAATGTCATTTAAGTACGTGATTTCAACAATCATATTCGATTACACATCGAATACACAATAACGGCTTTAAAAGGACGTCTTTAATTTGACTGTTAGTCGTTTTTTTCAACGTCTGTTTTGGATGTCTTTTCAACTTTTTTTTCAGCCTTAAGAAAACGTTGATTAGACGACAATTATTTCAACGTTAATCAACGGCTAAATGTTTACTGGGGAGGCTGTTCTGCCGGAGAGGTGGAAATTGGAGTCTTAAGGCGCTGTATAGCTCGTAGCTGTGGAGCAGCAGCCATACCGACGGTAGCTTCGCGTTCCCCAAACACGAGGCAGTCCCGTAGCAGCGTAGCCGGAAATGAAAGTAAGGCGAGGCTCAAAGCCGTGCGCCAGCATCTGAGGCAGATGCGGGGGGGTCGCTCAGGAGGCCAGTTGCAGTGGGAGGAGAAGCAGGAGAGTAGAGCACCGATCCGGAGTGGGCAAAACTGCAGAGCATAGAACAGTCGAAGTGGTTGCAGACGCGACAACGGCCGTACGTAACTTCAGATACCGGGCAGTTCCTTAACAGGAGGCTCGGTAGGTTTGATAATGGCCGAATATGGGGATCAGCAGGAATGACCCAGCGCGGAGGACCGAGCTGACGTAGTGAAGCAGTCAAATTGAGATCCGTCTCCTGAACTAAATGAAGCGAGTTTGTCTGACGCGGAAATGACGTAAATTTGCGGGGTATATATATATAGGGCTGAGAGGCGGAGTTTGGGCGTGGTCCTACTCCCAAAATTATGTCGTTATATAATTTCAATTCATATAAAAGACTGAATGCCATGTTCCACAACGTTGAGATCTTTTCACAGAACACAGACGCTAACACATCCCTAAACGTGGCCTCTACACTTAATTCTGGTGTATATCCTGGTGTAAATCCCGGTCGGTTTGTTCTTTAGTTTATTAAACAAAAGTTTCACTCATTCTAAATACAGTTTGGTCCCCAACAAATTCTACTGGGCAGCCATGATATAGCCATAATGCTAAACTTTATTTATTTGATGTTTGGTAATTGTTTCTTTAGAGAGCAGTAGTGAGGGATATATGTTTGTCAATGATCATTTCAGACATTTTAATATTTTTGTTGTACATTAATATGTGAATTTATGTATGTTGTTATTCATCATCGTTTCTAAACACTGATGTAAGGTGTTTAAAAAATGCTGTCCACTCTCAGACATGGTGAGTTATTGTCTTTTAATTTTATTAGAAATCTCAGGCTCAAACTGCGTAAATATACTTCTGTCAACATGAAAATGAAACAACAAGAATAAGTATCATACACAGGATAAGTTGTAAAATATCCTTTGCCAATTCATTACAGTTTCACGCAGGGCCCACCCCACTGTCTTCTTACCTGCAACCACATCCTTCCTGTAATCCCTGGCCATTGAAATCCTGACCCAAAACAATGGGGCTGTTGTGGCCATTTATGATCCGATCAGCAACCAGCTAAACCTAACACAGAGGCTTACTCACTGGACCCAGCCCCTGTGTACACAACTCAGCCAGTGCATCACCAGCTCTTCAGAGTTGAATTATATACTGTCACTGGTCATCTAATGTGAGGCAGTAAGCCAAACTGCAGACACCACAATTTCAACATCCCTGGCAAACATGATCTATCAATGCTATTAATAGCCTTCACCAGTTAGGCTTTTAGGTCCACAACTTGCCTTGTATCTAATGCTGCACTGTGTCATCTACCTCAACTCTCCAATGGTCTCTGTAGTACAGAAGGGATCAGCTCTCCTTCCATTACAACATTTTCATGCACAAGTTGTTCTTTAACTATCAATAAACTTCTGTTTGTATTTCAAAGAAAATGTGTTTAACAGAATTGGTTGTTGAGTTCAAATATGTTTGAGCTAAATTACAGGTTTATTAAGCTAGATTTCATTTAGACACAATTATCACAAATAGTTTACCATTTTAAATTGCTCGTATTTAGAAATAGAAATAATTTTTGTAACTTGCTTGATGCTCCTCATAAAGTGTCTGGAACATGAACTTAAAATAATGCTTCTAGAACTATTTCTGTACATACATACATACATGTAACATGATTCAGTATAACTCAGAAGAACTCATTTTGACTCAATTTAAATCAGTAATATAACTCAAAAGTATGACTCACCTACCACTTCCATGTTGCTCTCTGTTGTCTCCTGTTTTTACCTCTAGCTGCTGATGCTGGTAGTGCTCCCTCTACTGGTGGAGTCTCAAACCACCTCTAAGTTACCTCCGTTATATGAGATAGCTCAGTTAGCTCCTTTATATCCAGTGGACTGTGAGGATGTGTTCACTAATGAATATCTCTAGAGCGGAGTGTACAACATCTACCCATCAGGCATTAACCAGCCAATCCAGGTTTACTGTGAGAAGAGCTGTGAGGATACCGGCAACAACAACAACGCGATATGGACTGTGAGCAAATCTTTTAACATTCCCCACTTACACTTACACAAAGCTTGATTAAAACTTTATAACCAGTCAGTGAGTGAAACCCTCTACAGTCTAGTTAATTTAGCTAATATTTATTAATGTGAAATTTACTGTAAGAATTTATTTTAAGGTAATTTTTAGGTAATTTATGATTACCTTGAATTTCCCCTGGAGATCAATAAAGTATCTATCTATCAGTATATTTGCATTCATTTACAGTAGATCACAGTTCTGTTTCTTAATGAAACGCCTGTGACCTGCTTTGATACAAACCCTACAAGCCCCACAGCAGTGTTCTCCCCCCTAGTCTAAACAGCCCTGTTCAGAACGCCCGCTTTTGGCACCTCTTCCTTTAAAAGATAACGATCCGCTTGCTGTTCACTTCGACACCTTGCACACAGCAGTGAGGAGCAGAAGCTCTGGTTTTTAGCCATTTTCATTTTGTGCTCTCACATGAATGCATGTTCAACACTGTGATTGGAGAGATGAGGTGGTGGGGTAAAATTCATACATCAGTCTCAGTATGGGAAAGATATCAACAAAATTTCAGAGGATTTCACTGGATAAGTCAATTAATCTATTAGACATGAATAAAATCATTGCAGTTCAACATAGAGAAGCTGTTGAATTAAGAAACTTCTCTGATTCCACCAGGTGATTCAGAAGAGAATAGATGCCAGTGTGAGTTTCTACAGAACATGGAAAGAGTACCAGAATGGCTTTGGGAACCTGAGTGGAGAATACTGGCTGGGTGAGACATTGTACAGATGTGTACATGAGGCTGGTTAGAGCAGTGGATAACACTGCAGTCTCCCATGCAGAAGATCTATGGTCCTATTCTTTACACTTTTTACTCGGTAAGACATGACTTTTGCAGTGTAGACACCAATGACCTAAACCCTGTTGTATTTGCAGGTCTGCAGAACATATACATCATGGCTAATTTTGAAAAATACGAGCTCTGGGTGGACCTGGAGGATTTTGATGGAAGCACTGCCTTTGCAAAATACACTGGGTGGCATGATGGTGCAGCAGGTAGTGTCGCAGTAACGCAGCTCCAGGGACCTGGAGGTTGTGGGTTCGATTCCCGCTCCGGGTGACTGTCTGTGAGGAGTTGGTGTTTCCTCCCACAGTCCAAAAACACATGTTGGTAGGTGGATTGGCGATTCAAAAGTGACCATAGGTGTGAGTGAATGTGTGTGTGTGTCTGTGTTGCCCTGTGAAGGACTGGCGCCCCCTCCAGGGTGTATTCCCGCCTTGCGCCCAATGATTCCAGGTAGGCTCTGCACCCACCGTGACCCGGAATTGGATAAGCAGTTACAGATAATGAATGAACCTACTTCACTGTGGATTCAGAGGCCAACAATTACACACTCCATGTCGGCAGCTATATTGACAGAGGAGCAGGTGGGAAAGCACTCAACACTGTTTATTCCAGTTGGTTACACTGCATTTCCTTATGAACCTTGAGGAAGTACTATGACCTTAGCGCACTCACAAATGATCCCAAGAGGTACTTTCCCTATTGGAAGACATCATTTCAATTTCAGTTTCAGTTTTATTTATAGAGCATTGTTTACACCTGGAGTTGAGACTGAGGCTGAGCCCCAAGTGAGCACTGTCAACATGACAGAGGCAGGGAATACTTCCTCAGAGCTGAGAGCAACCAAGACTCAAAATGTGAACCCATCCTCTGAGTGATATCAAAAAAAACAAAAAAAAAGCAATGTTTAAATACAGAGCAATATGAATAAAGAATTATAGAATTTTAATGAGTGTACAGTGGTTTAAAACCACTTTTTATAAATCAAAATTATAGTCTGTTATAATTACATTTCAAATAAAGGCTTTAGATCAGTTATTCTAACTGGTTATATTAGTCAGAGAAACAATAATCAATCTTATATTAAAATATTAATTTAAACAGAAATTCAAAATAAAATCTAAAAGCTGAACCTGAGATTAAACATTTAACTTAGTCAAAAAACCTGGAGCATTCCTTTAGCATATTGGAGGATGGAGGATAATTTAGTGTTGCTTCACCAGGTGAAGTGAAATGCAAAAAACACCCCACCTTCAGGTCTTCAAACTGTCACTATCACTTCTCTCATTGAATCGTGAGTAAAATCAAATTGGCCTACCTAATTACATGCACTGAATAATAATCAAACATTATAATAATAACAACCTAACGAACATTATAATAATAATAAGACTATTTAAATAAAAACTATCCTGTCCTGTACCTGAGAATGACACACTGGCCCTTGCCTTTGAAATGTTTGTTGGATGTGGCCCTTGAGGAAAAGTAAATGGGAACTCCTGCTGTAAAGATCCCTCTGTGTGTGAGTGTGTGAGAGAGAGAGCACGAGTGCATGTGTAAAATGTTTCTGAAATATATCACATAAATTGTATGTGTTGTTGTCATGTGACTCAGTGGAAAATTGTGGTTGGGTGTTATTATGTCTCCATTTCCTGTATCTGTCATTTCAAATTAAAAGCTCTCTGTTGTGTTTTGCACATGGATCTATCCCATAGATCTGCCTAATTTTCAAGTACTTGATCCAGCTAATTTTATTAACATTGGTACATATTAGTATGATTTTCAGCCTGAAGAACAGATCGGAGCATCCCTAGTCAAATGTAAATAAAATTATTAAAACAACTGCAAACTGATTTGCAATTTTCACAGCCCCCTTTTTATTCACAATAGAATGCAAATGTTTAAAGTGATTACATAATTTAGTAAAAAATATGAACCGCAACCCATCTAAACAAAATTGGACGGGGCAACAAGGCTGGAAGAGTATGTGGTACTAACAAAAAATAGTTGGCAGAACCATTTGCAGCTTAGTCAAAATGACTGGGTATAAAATGAGCATTTTAAAGAGCTTAGACTCTCAGAAGCATAGATGGATAAAAGGTTCATCAATTAATCAATCAACTGTCTTGAGATTTTGGAACAATTTCAGGAAAAATCCCCAACATAAATTTATCTCAATGTTCTACTGTGAATAAAATATGGGTATATGAGATGTTTCAATTAATTTCCTTTGTTATATGTATTTAAATTTATTTTCATGTTAGCATCCCAATTTTTTGGAATTGGGGTAGAATTTTATTTTGTAGCCAGTTAGTAATACACAAAGTTTCTGGAGATTGGATTATCTTATCTTTTTTCTTCTTTAAATACATACAGCATGGCACAGTGGTGCCTCTGTCACAGCTCCAGGGTCCTGGAGGTTGTGGGTTTGATTCCCGCTCTGGGTGATTGTCTGTGAGGAGTGGGGTGTGTTCTCCCCCATGTCCACGTGGATTTCCTCTGGGTGCTCTGGTTTCCCATGCTCCAAAAACACATGATGGTAGCTGGATTGGCGACTCAAAAGTGTTCGTAGATGCAAATTTGTGAGTGTGTGTCATCCTGTGAAGGACTGGTGCCCCCTTCAGGGTGTGTTCCTGTTTGCGCCCAGTGATTCCGGGTAGGCTCCGGACACACCGCAACGCTGAACTGGATAAAGTTTACAGACAATGAATGAATAAATGCATACACTGTAGTAGTTTACATATTGACAACTTTGTTTTAGTTCAGCAGGGGGCACAAACTCTCGAAAAACTGGCAAAGTGGGCTCTGGAAAACTTTACTAGGCTTCCTTTAATCTTTTTTTTTTTTTTTGCTCCTAGGGAGAACTCTGGCAGCTGCATTTTGAATCAGCTGAAGCTGTTTAATAGTCTTTAATGGACTTTTATTGCCCAGTTATGAGAACATACTTATTATCAATCCTGCTAGAAATTAAAGCATGCAAAAGTTTTTCCAGGTCTGGTTTAGTCTGAGAACCTCTCAAGATGATAAAATGCTGATCTAGTAACTGACACTAAAACTGAGATCTGAGTCCACCATTGCGAGCTTGTTCTTTAGATTTGAGGGCTCTACGTCCAGATACGCAGCCAATCTGTGTCTCACTACTGTTCCCAAATAGAATAATCTCTCATTTTTCTGCAGAAATTTGTGCCCCACTTACAGTTGTGTTCAAAATAATAGCAGTCCAATTTGACTAACCAGATAATCACTGTTTTTGGTTTAAATTATATTACCACATGACAAACAATGTAACAGTTCGTGCAGTAGATTCTTAGAAAACCAACAGACTCAGCATTCATGATATGCATGCTCTTCAGTCTGTGTATTTGCATAATTAATTGAAAGGAGTGTGTTCAAAATAATAGCAGCGTGGAGTTCAATTAGTGAGGGCAATCATTCTGTGAGGAAACAGGTGTGAATCAGGTGTCCCTTATTTAAAGGTGAAGCCAGCACATGTTCTACATGCATTTCTCCTTGAAAGCCTGAGAAAAATGGGTCGATCGAGACATTGTTCAGAAGAACAGCGAGCTTTGATTATAAAGTTGATTGGAGAGGGTAAAACTTATAAAGACGTGGAGACAATAATAGGCTGTTCAGCCAAAATGATCTCCAATGCTTTAAAATGGAGAGGAAAACCAGAGAGACGTGGAAGAAAACGGAAGACTACCATTCGAATGGATCGAAGAATAGTCAGAATGGCAAAGGCTCAGGCAATGATCAGCTCCAAGATGATCAAAGACAGTCTCAGGTTACATGTGAGTAGTGTGACAGTTAGAAGACGCCTGTGTGAAGCTAAACTATTAGCAAGACGTCCCCGCAAAGTCCCACTGTTTAAAAAAGATATGTACTGAAGCGGATACAATTTGCCAAAGAACACATCAACTGGCCTAAAGAGAAATGGAGAAACATATTGTGGACTGATGAAAGCAAAATTGTTCTTTTTGGGTCCAAGGGATGCAGACAGTTCGTCAGACGACCCCCAAACTCTGAATTCAAGCCACAGTACACTCTGAAGACAGTGAAGCATGGTGGCGCAAGCATCATGATATGGGCATGTTTCTCTGACTATGGTGCTGGGCCTATTTACCGCATACCAGGGATCATGGACCAGTTTGCATATATCAGAATACTTGAACAGGTCATGTTGCCTTATGCTGAAGAGGAAATGCCCTTGAAATGGGTGTTTCAACAAGACAAAGACCCTAAACACACTAGTAAACGAGCAAAATCTTGGTTCCAGTCCAACAAAATTGAGGCTATGGAGTGGCCAGCCCAATCCCCAGACCTTAATCCAATAGAAAACTTGTGGGATGACATCAAAGATGCAGTTTCTGAGGCAAAACCAAGAAATGCAAATGAATTGTGGGATGTAGTCAAAGCATCCTGGGCTGGAAAACCAGGTGACAGGTGCCAGAAGTTGGTTGACTCTATGCAACACAGATGTGAAGCAGTTCTAAAAAACTGTGGTTATTCAACTAAATATTAGGTTAGTGATTCACAGGAATGATAAATAAAAGAGTACATATTTTGAGTTAGTAAAGACAAATGCAGATACTACTATTTTTTTGAACAGCCCAATGTTAATTGTTTGGTATTTTCTGTAATGTAGTTAAAAATTATTTAAATTTCTCTTCATGTTTTGATTTGGAAAACAGTATGCAATGTTCCCAATGCATGGAAATAAAAACTGCTATTAAGATTTTGTGCTTAACTAATGTTTTTAAACACACTGCTATTATTTTGAACACAACTGTACATAATGAGTCAACTGGACCAGTGTTAAATGAGGAAAAGGCCAAATTAATCTGAGCTGTGATAGAACAGCCCATAGTTTTGATGACTTCATCTCTGATAAATATTTACTAATCACAAGTTTGTAAAACAAATAAACATTTATGCTGTGATTTCTGGAATTATGTTCTTATTAAAATCAAGTTAAAAATATGTTAAGACTGCCTGTTTATTTCTTTATTTAAAAGTCATGATGCATAGGAAAAATTGCGTCTTCTGCATTTAACCCATCTGTGGCAGGGAACACACACACACAAACACATGCATGCACACAAGTACACAGATATCACAGACACATAGAGAGCATTAGGTGCCTTTCTCAAGGGCAATATTCCCGCTGTTCATGGGGATCAAACCAGTGACCTTTCATTCCCAAACTCAGTCTGCTTAACATCTGGCAACGGCTGCCCCAAACAGCTCCATACACTCAGAGAAGAACACTAACTGCCATTCTGTTCCTTCAGCTTAAGGCAAGTGAATGCAAGGTACATTTATTTAGAGAGAAACTTTCATACACAAGGGCAATTCAAAATGTTTACATACTCAAAAGGAACAATAACAAACAGTCAAACTGAGAGTAAAATTAAAAACAACAAAAAATACTGAATTAAAAGAAAATAGACATGATTAAAATGATTCAAACTATTAAAAATATACAATTAAAAAAAGTTAGTGAGGACTAACTGAATAGTTCCTTCTGTATCGGATCTGATAATCTGCTACATCTGGTCCAACACCAATAAGACATTTATAGACCAGAAACAACACATGGTATCCAGTGTAAAGATTTGAGAATGAGGGTGATGTGATCTCTTCTTTTGCTCCTAGTGAGAGCTGCATTTTGAATCAGTGGAAGCTATTTAATGGTCTTTTCTTGGATTTTTGTCCATTTAGATACCATACATAGGAATAAATACTGCTAGAAATAAAAGCATGGATACATTTATATCGGTCTGGTTTAATCAGACAATTTCTAATCTGACTGATGTTCCTAAGATGGTAAAATGCCGATCTAGTAACTGCTTTAATTTGACACTAAAACTGGATCTTTGTCCATTAGTGCCCCAAGGATTTGAGCCAGTTCTTTAGATTTCAGAGCTCCCAAGTCCAGATATGCAGCCAATCTGTGACTCTCATTGCTGTCCCCAAATAAAATAATCTCTGATTATTTTTATTCAACTGTGTAAAGTTGTGTCCCATCAAGTTAGTAATGTGCTCAAGCCACGAGAAATTCGGGGACAAGGCCAAGTAAATCTGAGGATTGTTTGCAATGTTTCAAAAGGACATGCCAGTCTTGTAGAATCTGGCCAAGAGGAAGCATGTATAGATTAAATAGGAAAGGACCAAGAATTGATCCCCTAGGGACACAACAGATCACTTGCACCCTCTCAGAGCTATTATTTTCTATTTCCACAATATAGTTCCTGCCTTGCACTATTTGTTGTTTCTTTTAGTTGATAAGCTATTCATTATTAATACATTCTCTGTTGTATCGTTGCAATCAGCAGATATTTAGGAACAGTGTTCAAGGAAGTTCTCCATTTACGATAAATATGCCAATTGTTGCCAAATGATCAGTTTACCCCACAGTAAAAATTTAAAGTACAGCCATGGTTATTTATGTTCTGATGTCACACCACACAACCTAGTGCGCACAGGTCAGTTGAGACCACGTCTTTCCCTGATGTCAACCGGCGGTTGAAATGTGGTTGAATTTGAATTGTTTTCCCTAACATTCATGTGACGTCCTTACAGTAGTTGTTTACCAAGTTAATTATTGGTCATTTTGACATCTTATTTATGTAATTTTAATAACATTTCTTCAAAACCATGCCTTAAGCATAATTTGTGCTGTGCATTTAATGTTGCACATACCCAGTGACAATCATGCAAATATGTGAAAGTGCAGCACAAACACACAATTATACAGTGTGAGTTTAAAGCAGAATATTACTGCATATATTTAATGCTACATGAATATGTCAGGAAGGGCATTTGGCATTAAACTGTGCCAAATCAATAATGCAGATCAGATCATCCACTGTGGCAACCCCTGATAGGAACAACTGAAGGAAGAAGAAAATTTAATGCTATATGAAACATTTACAAATTTATTTCAAATAAATTTCAGTTTACTAAAAAACATCCATTTACATCTAAAAACCAGATATAAATGTAATTAAGTTAATAAAACAAATATTTTAGATAATAATTTTACTTTAAAATATAATAAAATACATTAATCTGAAAACATTAAACCAGTTTGCAAAGAGACAATTTGCAGCTAGACTCTGGCTCTTGATCAGTTCACCATCAGTTTTAAGCACTGTTACATTATATGGCGAATAACTAATAATAAATAAACCCTCTATTTGTTCCTTACCCAATTACACACACATAACATTACACACAATATTCATCATCTGTATTCATCATCTGTATTCAACATCTGTATTCATCATCTAGCCAGAGTCTGGAGTAAAATGAATGCTTTAGAAATCTCCAGTGTTTTGAATTGAACAACCCAGGAGCCTCTGATCCCCATTCGGAGAAAATGAACACCTTTTACCCTGCAGCTGTGGCCGTATATGATTTACAGATTACAGAGACGTTTGAGAAGTTTAATATGAATAGTAAAAAAATAAAGAAATAATAGCAAAGCCATGTAATGTTTAGAAATATGTTAATGGTAATGCTGCAGATAAGAACTGGATCCAAACCTTTAACAAACTTTTTGTTGCAACCCCAACCAGAATTCAACATACTGCTTGAAATGTCTACAAACTCTAAAAAAGTCACATTCACAACCATATAGGTTTTTAATTTTGAAAATTGGTTATGTTTGTGTTATGTGAAATCTAGACCAGAATCCAACCACAAAAAGATATTACATCAATGTCGTGTGCCCAATCAAACAATAAGATTTAAATCAAACAAAAGGCAAACCAATGTACACTGAACAAAATCTGTGTAATATCTTACTTGGTGAACAAAATCCTTCTTAATCTTATTAATATAGACGTAATAAGAAAATTCACATTTCACTCGTGTATATTCACTGGTAAAAATAATTACAAATATTACAAGACAATTATATTTCTTGCATTAGTATAATGTTTCCTGTCTTTGTCATTGTTTTTCTTATATCTGGTTATTTATTATGGTTGTGATTTTGTTTCAATAATGTGTTTAGAGTTTCTTGGTTTTCTTTAGGTCCTTCTCCTCTTTTCTGTTTTATTACTCGTGTAGATCAGTTTTGATTAGTTGTGTTTATCATAGTTGTGATTTGCTCTTGTTCCTGTCTTGATAATAATACTTTATCTATGCCTTATCTCTGCCCTGTATCTGCTTTGTACCTGACTTTAAACACAAGTTGGATTAGAATCAAAACAAAACAAAGTGAGATTAGAATCATTTATCACAGTATATAGGTTTATTACTCTTTATTGTTATTACCCTTTAGATCAGGATTGTGAAAATTGAGGCTATTACACCACATGATGAGTGAAGTTCATTAATCTTGATTATTGTTTACGCTGCAAGATGTCATATCAAGGGAATCATCTTAAATCTAGTCAATAAAGCCAGTCTTTGATGGACAATCTTATAATAGTCTTATAGTGACCTCATTATGAGAAATACACAATATTTTTATGAGATTATTGATGATTTTGTGTTATATAATTTTTATAGTGTAGGCACAAATCATTCATTCATTCATTCATTATCTGTAACCACTTATACAATTCAGGGTCACGGGGGTCCAGAGCCTACCTGGAATCATTGGGCGCAAGGCAGGAATACATACTGGAGGGGGCGCCAGTCCTTCACAGGGCAACACAGACACACACACATTCACTGACACATTCACACCTACAGACACTTTTTTTGAGTCGCCAACCCACCTACCAACGTGTGTTTTTGGACTGTGGGAGGAAACCGGAGAAGCACAAATCAAATTAACTCTATTCATGTTTTAATGTCAGTTTAAAGGATTTCCTCAAGGACATTTCCTGATATCACAGGTGCTGTGTTTAGGAGGGGTCTGAGTTTAAAAGCACTGCAGTCTGGTCACTTAAGTTTGGATCAGAGAAAGTTTACAGGTGAGATATTTTAGTACAATATTTACATCCATACTGACATGCTTCTGTTCTGATCCTGAAAAATGGCTTTATTGTTATGTAATGCCAAACATGTATAATCTGTGTATATATTCTTACATCTGTTTGTAATTTTAGACACTTTGGTAGTGTCTCTGTCCCCCGATTCTTTACCACTGTAAATTTTTTTATCATTGCAATGTCTCTCTCCCCTCATTACTTACCACTGTAGTGTTTCATTTGGCGAGTATCACTGTTTCAAATCAGCTGTGAATGTGGAGTAACAGGAGTAAACTTGAGGAAATTAAATATTCCGAAGCAAGGATTTGATGGTCCACTCTGGAAGACCTGACAGGACATAACAACGGAACAAAATTAAAATAGGCAGGACCTCACCGTGGTGATCCCTCTGGAGTTTATAAAACCTCTGTCCACTCTCTGAGACACTCCTATCTTATTACCTTGTAGATGTAAAGTCAGAGACAGTAGCTCATCTGTCGCTGAACATTGTGTGTTGGTCGTCCTGTAGTCCTTCATCAGTGGAAGAAGAAGGGAAAAGGGGGTCAAGCAAAGTATGTAGAACTAGAGAGTGACGGGTGTGGTCAGTGGAGCTGAGAGAATGGACTGTGAGTGCAGAGACAAAGGGGGTGAACTTAATGTCATGGCTGATTGGTGTTAAATGAGTCCATCGGTCCATGGACTTCACACTGAATGGACATTCATATCTGCATTAAGTAACAGTTTTAACTGATGTCTGTCTAGGTAAAGGATTTTTTAAAATTTGGAAACAGCAGCTGGAAAGAACAATGACAGTGAGTTGTTGCTCTTTACTGCAATATATCCACTGTTTAGTTTAGTTTTGTCTTTACTCAACATGCACAAGTGTAACTGACTTTATAAAAATCAAAGCACTATTTATTTTTGTTTTGCATTTTGCATTGTTATTGTTAATTATTTTTTACTATGTAGTAAATTTAATATTTATTTGTGGCCCTGTAAAGTAATAAAGTAGTTGCACACAAAAAGGTAAAGCTTATTGAAAATAACCCAATGTCTTATTTTTACTTGGGCTGTTTTGGTCATTAATTATTTAGGATATTTGTAAAGTAATATTATCCACTTTATTAGATATTTTCTCTCATACTCACCTTGTAACTCTCTGTTCTTCTTGTAACTTGATCCCCCATCTCTCTCTCTCTCTCTCTCTCTCTCTCTCTCTCTCTCTCTAGAGCAGAAAATTTCTGGTCCTAGTGCTCCCCCTGCTGTTGGGCAGTTCCTCTGTTTCTCAGTATTTGTTTCCCACAGACTGTTCTGATGTCTACACTACAGGGCGTAAAGTTAGTGGGGTCTACACTATCTTCCCCACAGGGGGCACACCTGTGCAGGTGTACTGTGACATGGGCTGTGAGGGGGCCAAGTAAAGGATATGGGAGGAGGACAGTATGTTTGAGGGGTGGGGGGGCATATATATATATATATATATGAATATGAATTTCATAAGATAATGTTCTCTTTGACAGTAATACATTTTTAATATCTTTGTTTCTAATAAAGCATTTATTTGAATTTTATAGGAATAAATAAGATTAAAACTATAAATATAAAAAATGTAAAGATATATGAATGAAGATCAATTATTTAAAACACTTGATTTAAAATCATAAATCTATATTTGTTTGTATATTATATTTCATATTTTTTAAATTTATTGGAACAATTTGATTCATTTCTTCTAATCAAAAAGTATTGTATATTATTACTTAATATTTTTATTTTCATTTACATTTATTTTATTTTTATTTATTGGGACTTTAATTAATTTCTTTTTAAATTTCTTATTTATTATATTTCATTTATATTGCCTCAATATAAAATAATTTTTCATGTTACAGCCTGTATGTAGGATATATACAGTATGTGCAACGTACGCATGTATGTGCATTTCATATTTTTATGAACTATGCATATTGTGCTGCTATAAATATGAATTATAACCCTGTGTGTGAAAATGAGGGGGGAAAACTGGTGATTATTTCATGTAATCCTAATATTCCACAACAGAAATGAAGAATCTAATCTCTACTGCAGGTCATTCAGAGGAGACTGGATGGCAATGTGAACTTCTACCGTCCGTGGGAACAGTACAGAAAGGGATTTGGAAACAAATACCGAGAATATTGGCTGGGTGAGAAATGACTACACAATAACATTCAAAATGAATTAGAAACACTTCTGAAACACTGCAGAAAAAACTACTACATTTGGAACTGAAAAATCAAAATTGAAGTGGGATTTTAATACAGAAAATAAAGCTAATTGTGAAAGACTTTATTTTTAAAAACTGAATAAATCTATATTTTATTTGGTATTTAAATTTTTTTATAAAAAAATTTAATATGAAGATAAATTCATTCATTCATTCATTATCTGTAACCGCTTATCCAATTCAGGGTCGCGGTGGGTCCAGAGCCTACCTGGAATCATTGGGTGCAAGGCAGGAATACACCCTGGAGGGGGCGCCAGTCCTTCACAGGGCAACACACACTCACACCTACGGACACTTTTGAGTCACCAATCCACCTACCAACGTGTGTTTTTGGACTGTGGGAGGAAACCGGAGCATATGAAGATAAATGTTTTATAAAAATATTATACTATATTCATTCATTCATTCATTATCTGTATTTGTAGTGGGATTTTAATACAGAAAATAAAGCTAATTTTGAAAGACTTTTTTTAAAACTGAACAAATCTATATTTTATTTGGTATTTTCTTTTTTTTATAAAAAATATTTGATATGAAATGTTTTATAAAAATATTATATTCTGTAACAGAATTCAGATTTTTTAAAAATATTGAAGACATCTGTGTGTGTTGTCAGTAGCCAAAGGAACAACTAGTCTCACTAGTGGAGTGTTGTTGTTTGGGGACAGGGAACAAAATCTGGGTAATTTACCTTTACTTGGCACTTGTGTGTTTGATTATGAGAACAAGAGCCTGAGAATGTAAAAACACTAAAGCACACACGTCATGAACCAGCCCATGGCATTCAGAATTACTTTTTAGGAGAGTGACTCGTACAGTGTAGGGAAAATGAAAACATAAAGTGTCTTCAATCAAAACGCAAGAACAAAAACAAGAGCAACAGGAAAGAAAGAAGTTCAGATTACTAACCACCGGCAGTTGGCTATGATTCTGTGTAACAATTTGTATTACCGCTGTGTCATTAACTTTGGGTTTTTCCCACGCCTTTTCCCCAGTTGTACACAAAATATTTTGACTACTCTCAATTTTTGCTTCCCAGTGGCACAGGGGTAAATCTCTCAATTAGTAAACACTATATCCACAGTGGAGAACACATATGAATTTTGAAAAAGACCCAGAAAGAGACATGTGGGAGAGAGTGATACCAATAGTGATACTATGTAAATTAAAATAAAATATAAACAAATTATAACCAATAAGGAAAAATAAATAACTCACATAAAATAAAACAAACAAACAAACAAAGCAAAAGCCTCATGCTGGGTTGAAAGCCAAGGAATAAAAATGGGTTTTAAGATAAGTTTTAAAAATGGAAAGTGGGGAAGCCTGCCTAATATACAATGGTAGGCTATTCCACAGTTTTGGCGCAGCAATTGAAAAGGCTCTATCTCCTCCGAGCTTACCTTTCGACCTCGGCACCTCCAGCAGCAGATGATCAGCTGACCTGAGGCACTGAGCAGGGGCATGGGGATGTAGCAGCTCAGCGAGGTAAGGTGGGGAGAGTCCAATTAAAGATTTTAAAAAAGTAAGAGAATCTTAAAATGTACTCTTAAATGCACAGGGAACCAGTGGAGAGAGGCCAGAATGGGAGTTATATTCTCCCTCTTACACAATCCCGTTAAAAGTCGGCCAGCAGCATTTTATACCAATTGGAGAGATTTGAGGGAGGACTGGCTGACTCCAAAATAGAGTACATTGAACGTACGTTTGAATGTGCTCGTGTGCAAGATTTGGCTTCACCTTTGCCAGCTGCCTCAGGTGGAAAAAGCTGGACTTGACTACTGTGCCTATTTGGCAGTCCAATTTAAAATTACTGTCCATTTTAAAACCCAAGTTTAAGATAGTTGGCTTCATGTACAAAGTCAAGGGGCCCAAATCAACTGGAGGGGCTTCACAGGGACCCCCCTTTAAAATGTAAAAAATGTAAAGCCATCCAGTCGTTAATGTCATTGAGACATAACAAAAGTGGTTTAGTGGAAAAAGCATCTTTCTTCTTCAAAGGGACATATATCTGGCTGTCGTCAGCGTAATAATGGAATGCAATGCCATGTTTTCTCAGGATAGAGCCCAATGGGAGCAGATAAAGTGAGAAAAGGAGGGGTCCTAAGATTGAACCCTGTGGAACCCCATATGATAGGGGAGCTGAGGAGGATTCTGAGCCAGCAAAACTCACACACAAAGTTCTGTCCTTCAGATAGGACCTAAACCATTCCAAAGCACTACTACAAATGCCGACTAGATGCTGCAAGAGGGAAACTAAAATGTTGTGATCCACTGTGTCAAATGCTGCAGTTAGATCCAGCAGGACAAGAATTACATGGTCCCCAGAATCATTGGCCAGGAGGATGTCATTGAAAACTCTGAGTAACGCCGACTCTGTACTATGCAAGGTTTTAAAACCAGACTGAAAAACCTCCAGAATATTATGCTCATCCAAAAATAATTTCAGTTGAGCATAAACAACTTTCTCCAAGATTTTTTAAATAAAAGGCAGCATGGAAATAGGCCTATAATTAGCCAATACAGTATGGTCGAGGCCAGGGTTCTTGTGCAGGGGTTGTACTACAGCATGTTTAAAACTCACAGGAACAACACCAGAAGACAGGCTGCTGTTAATAATGGCCAGAACCTGCTGCCCTATAGTATGAAAAATCTATTTTAGAAAGAGAGGAGGCAAAACATCAGAAGGAGAACCTGATGGCCCACCACATCCTCCAAGTGTGACAGAGTCACTGGCTCAAACAGCCAAACAAGGGGCAGAGTAAAAGGGATCAAAAGCAGGAACTGTGATAAGAGCTCTTGCAGTAACAATTGTATCAATAAAAAAGTGCAGGAGGTCATTACACATGCCAGGAGATGCTTCCAAACAGACAGGCTGAGGGGCTTTAAGAACAGAATCAATGGTTTTAGATAACAGACGTGGATTATGACAATTTGCCATAATAATATTTGACAAGTGTTCTCTCTTAACCTCTTTGATGGTGCTCTGGTAAGAACGCCAGCAGTCTTTAAACATTTGAAATGAAACCTGCAGCTTATCCTTTTTCCATCAGCGTTCAGCTCTGCGACATCCCCACCACCCTCCCTTCCCTCAGAAAAGGGAACAATCTGGTTCATAGTGAAATTACTGCTTTATTAAATAACTTACACTCTCAGAAAAAAAATTTAAAAAGCTATATTATTGGTCACTAAAAGTACAAGTGTTTAAAAGTCCAGTTTTGTTCCTACAAAAAAAAAGGTACATTGCGTTCTCTTCTCCAGAGAGAGACATACATGTTTGTAGTATTTCATTATAGAAATGTCATATAACAAAAAACATAATAAAATTCCTGGAGATAAAACAGGGTGTATGAAATCTGTACAATTGAGGGTATCACCACAGTGACAACATATCTGACAATGTAATATTAGTAAGTGTGCTTTTCATACAACTTTTAAACAATGGAAACATACAGCATTTGCTATCTATACAAATAGTACATAAAATCAATAAATAGAAAATATTTCTATTTTAAATTTGAAATTGGCAGTGTCATGATTTCCAAAATCCAATTAACATTCAAATACTGTTTTTTTTTTAAAAAAAAACAATTGGTTTTACACCCTAAGAACTGCCATTTAAATTCTGTTTTTTTTAAAAAATATACTATGCTAAGGCCATATAAAAAATCGCTTAAAATTCACCAATAGGTTTGGAAAAGTAAAAAAAAAAGGCAGAAAGGTACTTTAAAACAGTTTGAGTTTCATCAAATGTGCAGACGTACACATTTGACACTTATTCATGGCACACATCAGTTCCATCAACAATTTGCAAGCCTCTGCTGTGTTGTCACACTTTGCCAATACCTCACTGCCCTCAACAAAGATGGAAATATCAGACATATCCTCATCTCTGACAGCCTGGACAACAAAGATCTTCAGGACGTGCAGTGTAGTGAAAGAACGCTCATGTGTAGTCACCTCAGTTGTACTCCTAGTTGAATTTGTCGTGGGAAACAATTTTATTACTTTGTGTTTGTTGACAAATATCCTTAAATGATGATTAGTTAAATTAGCATTTATAACTACATACTCATTGTGTGAAATCCTGTACCCTATATGCATTTATATGAATGACTAACCAGCATTTACATTATGTATTACACATGTAGTTAAACATTTTTGCTTGATCCTGCACTACTAACTCATATGATAATTAGTCTTAAAGACATATTATAAGCTAACTTCACTATATGGCATGATAACTCACGTGATATTTACACATTCTTAATTCTTAACGTCTAACCTTGAACAGATGTGCACTCCAGGCTTCTAACACACTGACATCAATCATAGGGTTTGGTCACGGAGGCGCTGATGTGTAGCTTCTGTTTGTGGCCTTGAAGTGCATTTCTGACTCCCTAAATTTTAGTCTCTCGGGAGAAGAGGGCTGGGAAGAAAGGCCCATTGTCAGCCTGGCCAGATAATGAATGTCTTCAAGGTCACAACAGGCACCTGAATCTTGCACGTGAAGAGCTGAGTACTAACACGTGAAATTATGCATATTAATATGCGCTAATCAGCCAGAAAACGCCTCACCACCAGGCTATATGTCATCTGGGGTATAACTGTTGGAGTCAGATCTTGAGAGGTCAGAATTTTCACTTGGGAGGGGTATCACACTGTTCTCAATGTGTTAGTTCTCCTGGATCCAGTATTTTGGTAAATAAATACTTTGATTTGCTTTGAACTTCACTCGACTGGTGTCTGCGACTCTCTCGTGACGGACACGCCTCCCCCGAAGAGGGAGGGTGTATTTTGGACCTTTTTGTTATTTTCTCATAAGTTGGTAAATTTTAAATACTCTGAGAACGGTCCAAATAACATTTTTATCTTCAAATCCCAGCTCTATAATTAAACATATAGAGATTATGTACATGTTCTGTTCTCTTCAATATATTTTCTTTCATAATATTTAATGAAAAACTGTAAACTGCTTATGCATGCAAATTCATTAACTACAGAACTTCAAATGTAAAAGATTATCAGGTTATAGTACAAACAATTACACAAACGATTCTGCTACAACTGATGCTAAAGATCTCATCTAAGTAACTTAAATTAACCTCCTATCTGCTTTTCTCCCTGCCACCTGCATTTTTCACTGCCCCACTAGTTTTCTTACTGCAGTCCATCTTTACATAATTACATAAAGAAAATCAATTAGTTCATGTTCATAGTTAATTTTGAAAAAATTAACTAACTTCACAGCTCCAAAAATAAACTACTTCACATGCTTTTATTTTTTTTTCTCTCTCAGTAAATGGGCTTCTATCGTTTTCAATATAACCTCCTTCAACCCATTAATCACTAGCCCCAAAATCACTGCTACTCCCTAACAAAGGATTAGTGCATGTGGAAATATACATTTAAAACGTTACATTACACAAAAAACCAGCACTGAGATTGAGAATGTATTTTAACATTGCAAGCTACTTATCTAGTACCTTAATGTGTTTAAGCAGTTTTATTTATTTCTTATACTGAGGAATGCGGTTCTGTGTGACATAAAAACCCACAAAAATGCTCACATCGTCTTGTAAAATACGCCATCAAACCACATAATTACTCAAATTAAAATAACTCATAACATGTATGAGCGATCGTCATGTCATTTAAATGTATTCTATGTCAGAGGGGAAAAAAGAGCTAGCTAGATTTAAACAGGTTAGCTAAAACGTTATCATTTGGAAAAAAAACGGTTCAATATTACATATGTAACGTATAGCAGTTTATAGAATAACGTACATAACATTAATGATGTTAACTACATTTGGGCGATACCTAAATACTTATGTATCCGAAAATATAAGGTTAAATTGAAATACTTACGGGATGAAGCTGTTCCCTGAGGCCGGTGAGAGCTGCTCGCGCGCCGCGGTCACAGAAAAGAGCGCGAATCTTCATCTTCCTTCTTCTTCTGTGTTTTTACAGCGGTTCACTTCTGCCACCTTCCGTTTTCTCATTCTGAGTTCATTCATTTTAAAAGCTGTCGTCTTCAAAAACTTAAATAACAATTCCCTCCCTTCAGCACCGCACCGTCTCCTTATTAATCATAATTTATCATAATCATTTCTGTCGTTCGTGTCCCAGTCATTACATCAATATTCTAAAATATTACAGTACAGAGCTTACACATGACTATATGGCATTTAACAAGTTAAAATAATGATTCTCTTTATTTAACATTTATTACATCATTTTCCAGACAGTTACCAGTATTTTCTTTTATTTTTAGATGTGAGTCACATACGATTAATACGCAGTATTTAATAAAATGCTCTGATCAGTGTAGTGTGCTAACTGCAATGGCAATAGCCTCGCCAGCCGACAGTGCCAACGTGCAGCCGGAACTGGGCCAGATACAGGGTGCCGCATTCACGCCGAGACAGCCGACAGTGCCGAGCCTGAGCCAGAATCGGTCCAGATCTACCTTGCTAGCTGGGTAATTTAGCGCGGCGGCGACGCATTCGCCGAATTATTTGGGCCGAGGTCCGGTACAGGTGAGTCGGAATACACGATAGGTGCTGGGGCAGAGGATTCTGTCCACTGTGATTAAACACACCTACATGACAGATATTATAAGATCCAGGAGAAATTGGCGATCATACACCAGTGGAGACTTGTATATGTGAAGTGCCAAAGCTTAGCAACACTAACGACACAAGCCAAAGTGCGAGTTACAGACGGTCAGCCACACACACCGGCGCCATCTTCTCACACACACCTACGGACACTTTTGAGTCTCCAATCCACCTACCAACGTGTGTTTTTGGACTGTGGGAGTAAACTGGAGCACCCGGAGGATCCCCACACAGACACGGGGAGAACACGCCACACTCCTCACAGACACTCACCCGGAGCGGGACTCGAGTCGTCAGCCACCGCGGTAAAGTTGGCTCAGCGTTCGATATTCGCCAGACATTCACCCACAAATATCCTGGTTATTACAAAAAACAAAATGTACACGCCAAATGACTATTTCAGTGCAATTACTACATATTGTGAACTTATTCACACACACTGGCGTTCAATGTTTTTACTGCTGTAAGATGTGAAAATATCATTATGTGATTTACAGATGAGTTCTTTCTGGCGGAGAAACGCTTTAGCGACGCAACTTCTTTTCAAAATAAAAGTCTTGCGTATGAGCCATTTAAATATCAGCATTTAAATACGTAAACCCTGTAACACACTTTTGAAAGCTGATTGAACATCAGCTTCCCTATGTGTTGTATGTAAACCTTGTAAAAAATTTGTGAAAACAGATTCTATGTCAGATTTTCTATATTTTCTGTTTCTGAACTAGGAAAAATGGGTTTCACAATTAAATGACATGGCCCACGGACCCAATTTCAGTCCTATGATGTAGTACACCCAAGGACCAACACATTTCATGCTCATTTGGAGCTGTGTATTGGATATTTGGGAGTCAGATGTTATAGCAGAATCAATAGCTACACTAAGCTTTTATTGAAGGTAGTGGGTAAAACTGTTAAGTTGTCAAAATAAATACCAGCATTTCTCCCTCACCTGCCCTGTCCGCCACATGCCTGTATCCCGGATGTGTATCTGAATTTTTTCACTCGTATTTTGGCATCTGAATTTGGTCTATCGAATTTGATCAACTTAGAAATATATTGTTTGAATTTTTTTAAGCTTGAAATTTTTTATCTGAATGTATTAACCTTGAATAATAACAGTGAAAACGTGTTCTTAAAAATTCACGAGTTCAATTCAAGAGCAATTATATTCAGATGAATAATTCAAAAGCAACAATATTCAGATGCATAATTTCAGTACAAAAAACTTGCAGTGCTACAAATTCAAAGGTGGTGATATTTCAAGGTCTGATGAGACAGATTTGCTTCCATACTAATGGCTTTCATTTTATAAAATGCACTTTATAGACAAATAGAGAGAAATGTAATTTCTGTGAAACTCATCACAGGTGTGTGAGTGACTGGGTGAGTGTGTGACAGAGAGAGAGGGAGGGTGAGTGTGTGAAACTGTATACATGTGTGAGTGACTGATTGAGAATGTGAAACATTGCTCCTGGGAGGACAATTGCGGCTAATTCCCATAATTATACACTAGAAAAGACTCTGAAAAGACTTTTACAACGTCTGTCACCACCTCACGCCTAAGAATTAGTTTTAGTTGCAGATTGTAGTTTTAAAATGTAGACCTTGCAGGGACAATATTTGCACGAGTAAAGCTTAAAAACTAGTGGTGTCTATAGATTTAAAATTATGTGTGTTGCCATGTGAAGGACTGGCGCCCTCTCAGGGTGTAACTGGACTGGATAAGCGGTTACAGATAATTTATAATTTGATAATATATAGTGAACAGTAGGGACCCAAAAACATATGCTACCAGTTTTCTGAACTGCAGTGTCATGTCGCACTCTAAGTGAAAGACAAAATGGTCTTGTTTTGATTTCAGAGGCAGTGTGTTTTAGAGGATGTAAATGTGAGCCACCTTACATCATTTTGTAAATCACAACATTTGTATTATACTTAATGACAAAATGTGGCTGCAGCAGTAAACTGTGTTAAATCAGCTCATTAACCAGTCATCATCATCCGCAAAAACATCTTCATGATCTCTGAAAACATGTAGTTGCCTTATTTGTCAGTGAGCTAGGTTTTAATGGCACCAAAACAAAATACACTGAAATAATTTAAATGAAAAATTCTGAGTAAGATACAGAGTGAAAGCAAACAATAGAGAGTAAAACAATACTACAAATAAAGTAGAATGACCTACAGTAAGCAATTTAACTAATTATGTTTTTATATTCTGCATTTTTAAAGATATTTTTAACTAGTGAGTGTTACAGAAATCATCCATTTTCACAGGACAGAGGCTCTGTGCTAAAGCTTTTTTAATCATGGCAGATTTGACCCTTCATCTAATGGAGCGCACTTTAGTCATTTTTACATTTGGCGTATTTTTACATAAACAATTATATTCAAAATATTGATTGCTACGAGTTGGTGGAAAATGTGTAAATAATTCACTGTGGACAATTTCACTAATACGGGAATCTCTTCACAGGTGAGAGTGTGTGAAACTGTCCACAGGTGTGTGTGTGTGTGTGTGAGACTGTCCACAGGTGTGTGTGTGTGAGTGACTGAGTGAGTGTGTGAAACTGTACACAATTGTGAATGTGTGAGTGACTGGATGAATGTGTGAAACTGTCCACAGGTGTGAGTGTGTGAGTGACTGGGTGAGTGTGTGAAACATCACTGGGAGGACAGAAACTTATTTGAACCATATACTAGAAGAAAAGACTCAAAAGAATTATAAAAGAAAAACGTCTGACACCTTCTTGCATCTAAACCATATAGTTCTAGTCACAGACTGTGATTTTGTACAGACACTTGCAGCATCACTATCTGCACGAGATAAGACTGAAAACTTGTGATAATTAGTTTGTATCAACGTGAATAAAGGTAACAGGCTTTTCTCTTCACTGTGAGATTACACACATAGATGTTAAGAGATTAAAACCTTTCCATGGTATATTTACTTTTGTTTGAGAAGTGTATGATATTTATTTGCAGCACTCTATGCTCTGAAGCTGGTCAAAGTTGTTATGAAAATGTTTTTACAGACAAATCTGGAAAAACATCTGAAGTTTAGGACAACCAAGAGTATTCTGTAATAATACAATATTGTGTGATATTTTGAAATTTTTACAATTTAATGTGCAGTATTCAATGTACAATAGCCATATACATTTAACTGTAAATCATGTTTTTTGTTGTTTTTGATATTACTTATATGTTATTATATATTTATATGCTATTATTTATGTACATGGTAATTATTTCATTTTTCTTTTGTTGCCTTTTATTACTGTGTACGTTGCTGTCCCTTTGCTGCTGTAACACTTGTAAGAATAATCTTATCTAATCTGATTATGATTACACTAAATTAAGAATGCCCCCAAGCATTTTCTGGGGCATATTGTTGCCTTCATATTTACAATGCATATGGTGCACTTAATTTTTCAAAATTCTTGTAGTCTGGACCCCCTCAGTTTGTTGTGCTGGTACAAGTGGATCAGACACAGCAGTGCTGCTGGAATTTTTAAACCCTGTGTCCACTGACGAATTGCTGTGTCTGATCCACTCACACTAACACACCACCACCACGTCAGTGTCACTGCAATGATTTTATGGCCGTTTTTCATTAATAAAATCAGCAATATTCGACAACAATTCAGCCAGTAATACTGACTCCAACCTGTCACTTATTTGATAGTGTTAGGGGCGAGGGGTGCGGACTGACGGATGCGGACGCAAACGCTAAGAACACAGACTTTATTAACAAGAACTTAGCGAAACAAACACAACACGACTGGGGCAGGAAACGAGCAAGAAAAACGAGCAACACTACAAAGAACACGAAGAACAAATGAACCATACGAAGAACAACGCAAATGAAACAAGGAACAATACGAAGAACAATGAGCGCGGAACAAGGAACAATCCAATGAACAACACGGCCAACGAAACAAGGAACAATGAACGACACCAGGAAGTGAGGGAAGGGGACTTGAATACAATAACAAACGAGAAACACCTGAAGACAATAACGAGACAGAGGCAGGACTAAGGTGGGGCTAGGGTGGAACCAGGGCGGAGCTAGGAACAACAACAAAACAAAGCCATGTGCTGAGAACAGGAAAACAGACGAGACGAGACGAGACGAGGGCGTGACAGATAGGCTGAGATAGCACACAACATAGTAATAAAAGAGAGGTTAGAAGCAATTATGGCACTTCAGAACTGGAAAATATTTATTAATTAAATTCCACAATCTGTGTACTCAACACATTTCCATCCAACTGGTTTCTTCCCACAGTCCAAAAACACACGTTGGTAGGTGGATTGGAGACTCAAAAGTGTCTGTAGGTGTGAGTGTGTGTGTTGCCCTGTGAAGGACTGGCGCCCCCTCCAGGGTGTATTCCCGCCTTGCACCCAATGATTCCAGGTGGGCTCTGGACCCACCGCGACCCTGAACTGGATAAGCGGTTACAGATAATGAATGACAGTGCACATGTGATTTTCTGCTTTGTTTTACTTCATGAATATCATTTTGGTGCACATTCCATTCCGTCCTGTATATGCTGAATAATTAAAAATCCTTCCAATAACTGCACATACATCACACCTGCTTTGAACATCACGCCTGCTCTCTACGCTGCCTGTGCCTCCTCCCTGCTGGGATGACAATTGCAGAGCCAGGGCTTCTCGACTAATTAATCCACCGGAATTTTGTGTGTGCATAGGAACTTGCTTGTTATGCATTGTTCGTTACAGAGTCCGATCTTAATGAGATCATGCCGGTTGTAGGTGTTTCTCGTCCGTCAAAAAGTACACAACACAAGAGACATCGCATACAAAAACAACCATACATAGCACCAACCTGGTGGACACTGAGCCGCTGCAACTCTGTGCGCCCCTATTGCAAAACTTTCTTTAACATAGTTCTTGGAGTTTTTTTATTTGATCTTCTTTAACCGTAGACATTAGAGGACAGAAGCGAGCTGTGTTTGTTTATTTGATGTTTTTTAAAGTAGTCATAAAAGGGCAGTAGCGAGCTGTGTTTGTTTATGTGATGTTCTTTATCTCTCCAGAAGTAGAGGGCGATATGTAATCTTTCATTATATAAATGTCTCAAATGAAAGAACATAATAAATTCCTGAAGATGAAACGGTTGTATGAAATCAACACAGTTTTAAAATCTACATTTATAATACAATAAGGTGCTATTACCTTCCCTAACTAAAGGTACTGAGTATGTTCCCTTGAGGGTACCACCACAGTGACAGTTTTTAAGGGTAGAATGCAAACTTCAACAAACACTTTTGTACATTGCTCTGAAAAAAGAACTTCTGTTAAATGTCATAAACGTAAATGTTGGCTTGTTGTTTCAGTGCGTTTTAGAGACTGCACAGGGGCAATGACTGACAAAGAGGCCCTGTGTCCATGTGGCCTGGGGCTTGGAGCACGTAGCCGAGAAGGGAACAACACCAGCTGTGATTGTTGTGGGCTGAGTGTGTTACACAAACTGGGAGAGTACCCTGTCTTTTAGATTCATTTTGTTTTTGTTTTTTTGTTTTGTTTTTTTTTGTTTGTTTTTTTTATAAAATTTCTCCTTTTTCGCTTGTCATTCTGACAGAGCTATGTACTCCAATATATTTTAGACATTTATAGTGAACAGTAGGGACCCAAAAACATATGCTACCAGTTTTCTGAACTGCAGTGTCATGTCGCACTCTAAGTGAAAGACAAAATGGTCTTGTTTTGATTTCAGATTCAGTGTGTTTTAGAGGATGTAAATGTGAGCCACCTTACATCATTTTGTAAATCACAACATTTGTATTATACTTAATGACAAAATGTGGCTGCAGCAGTAAACTGTGTTAAATCAGCTCATTAACCAGTCATCATCATCCGCAAAAACATCTTCATGATCTCTGAAAACATGTAGTTGCCTTATTTGTCAGTGAGCTAGGTTTTAATGGCACCAAAACAAAATACACTGAAATAATTTAAATGAAAAATTCTGAGTAAGATACAGAGTGAAATCAAACAATAGAGAGTAAAACAATACTACAAATAAAGTAGAATGACCTACAGTAAGCAATTTAACTAATTATTTTTTTATATTCTGCATTTTTAAAGCTATTTTTAACTAGTGAGTGTTACAGAAATCATCCATTTTCACAGGACAGAGGCTCTGTGCTAAAGCTTTTTTAATCATGGCAGATTTGATTCTTCATCTAATGGAGCGCACTTTAGTCATTTTTACATTTGGCGTATTTTTACATAAACAATTATATTCAAAATATTGATTGCTACGAGTTGGTGGAAAATGTGTAAATAATTCACTGTGGAATATTTCACTAATACGGGAATCTCTTCACAGGTGAGAGTGTGTGAAACTGTCCACAGGTGTGTGTCTGTGTGTGTGTGTGTGTGTGTGTGTGTGTGTGTGTGTGTGTGTGTGTGTGTGAGACTGTCCACAGGTGTGAGTGACTGAGTGAATGTGTGAAACTGTCCACAGGTGTGTGTGTGTGTGTGTGTGTGTGTGTGTGTGTGAGACTGTCCACAGGTGTGAGTGTGTGAGTGACTGAGTGAATGTGTGAGACTGTCCACAGTTGTGTGTGTGAGTGAGTAACTGAGTGAGTGTGTGAAACTGTCCACAGGTGTGAGTGTGTGAGTGACTGAGTGAGTGTGTGAAACTGTCCACAGGTGTGAGTGTGTGAGTGACTGAGTGAATGTGTGAGACTGTCCACAGTTGTGTGTGTGAGTGAGTAATTGAGTGAGTGTGTGAAACTGTCCACAGGTGTGAGTGTGTGAGTGACTGACTGAGTGTGTGAAACTGTACACAATTGTGAATGTGTGAGTAACTGGATGAATGTGTGAAACTGTCCACAGGTGTGAGTGTGTGAGTGACTGGGTGAGTGTGTGAAACATCACTGGGAGGACAGAAACTTATTTGAACCATATACTAGAAGAAAAGACTCAAAAGAATTATAAAAGACAAACGTCTGACACCTTCTTGCATCTAAACCATATAGTTCTAGTCACAGACTGTGATTTTGTACAGACACTTGCAGCATCACTATCTGCATGAGATAAGACTGAAAACTTGTGATAATTAGTTTGTATCAACGTGAATAAAGGTAACAGGCTTTTCTCTTCACTGTGAGATTACACACATAGATGTTAAGAGATTAAAACCTTTCCATGATATATTTACTTTTGTTTGAGAAGTGTATGATATTTATTTGCAGCACTCTATGCTCTGAAGCTGGTCAAAGTTGTTATGAAAATGTTTTTACAGACAAATCTGGAAAAACATCTGAAGTTTACGACAACCGAGAGTATTCTGTAATAATACAATATTGTGTGATATTTTGAAATTTTTACAATTTAATGTGCAGTATTCAATGTACAATAGCCATATACATTTAACTGTAAATCATGTTTTTTGTTGTTTTTGATATTACTTATGTTATTATATATTTATATGCTATTATTTATGTACATGGTAATTATTTGTAAGAATAATCTTATCTAATCTGATTATGATTACACTAAATTAAGAATGCCCCCAAGCATTTTCTGGGGCATATTGTTGCCTTCATATTTACAATGCATATGGTGCACTTAATTTTTAAAAATTCTTGTAGTCTGGACCCCCTCAGTTTGTTGTGCTGGTACAAGTGGATCAGACACAGCAGTGCTGCTGGAATTTTTAAACCCTGTGTCCACTGACGAATTGCTGTGTCTGATCCATTCACACTAACACACCACCACCACGTCAGTGTCACTGCAATGATTTTATGGCCTTTTTTCATTAATAAAATCAACAATATTCGACAACAATTCAGCCAGTAATACTGACTCCAACCTGTCACTTGTTTGATAGGCTGAGATAGCACACAACATAGTAATAAAAGAGAGGTTAGAAGCAATTATGGCACTTCAGAACTGGAAAATATTTATTAATTAAATTCCACAATCTGTGTACTCGACACATTTCCATCAAACCTAAATAAAGAAGTACAGCCAGTTACAATCAAACCTGTTCTAACAATTGAAAATGCATATCTTAATCTAGGTCACATTCCTAGAGCTTTTTAATTAGAGCTTTTTAATTAGCAGTTATTAAACCTTTGATTAAGAAACCATATCTTGATCCTAGTGAACTGTCAAATTATAGACTAATAGACTATTTCTAACCTGCCATTTATATCTAAGGTCCTAGTCAAAGCTGTAGCCCAACAGCTCTGTTCATATCTACATAGTTATCACATCTATGAAAATGTTAAATCTGGATTCAGACAATACCATAGCTCAAAGGCAGCACTTGGTAAAGTAACAAACAATCTTTTGTTGTTGCTTCTGAAAGGGCTATTTGTCCTTGCTTGTTCTACTTCTCCTAAGAGTGGCTGGTGATACCATAGATTATACTCTCCTCTTAGAAAAAGAAGAAAAAATGTTTGGAATCACAAGGATACTTCTAGTCTGGTTTGTAAAGGTAAAATATCCATTTGTAAATGTAAAATATGCAGTGTACAGTTATACAAAACTGAAATACAGAGTTCCACAAAGTTCTGTTTTAGGACCGTTGTTGTTCATATTATGTATGCTGCCACTGGACACATGTAATAAACATGACATTGTTTTCCACTGATATGCTGATGATATACAGCTATACAAATCAGCCAAACCAAGCGATAAAAGTAGATTAAATAAGATCAATGATTGTTTTAAAGAAGTTAAACACTGGATGTCAACTAATTTCCTTCTACTGAACTCTGACAAATTAGGGTAAACTGCAAGTAAACAAAAAGTTAAATACAGCAAATTTCTCAGTAGCACCTTGGTCAGCAGCAAAATATCTTACCGCCATTTATCATGCTGAAAAATTAGTGCATGCTTTTATTACTTTCAGGTTAGGTTATTGTAACGCACTGTTATGATTAATTTTCCAGTTAAAGTTCAGGACTCAGACACAGTCTCAAGTCTTTAAGTCTAGGCTGAAAACTTACTTGTTTAGTGTGACCTTGGCTGCCCACCTGGGGAAATTAATAAAAATTTTGCTTTAATTCTCAATTTCTGTGAAGCTGCTTTGTGACACCATTAGGTTGTAAAATAACTTCATAAATAAATTTTACTTGACTGATTTGACTTTTGGGCGGCACGGTGGCACAGCAGGTAGTGTCACAGTCACACAGCTCCAGGGACCTGGAGGTTGTGAATTCGATTACTGCTCTGGGTGACTGTCTGTGAGGAGTTGGTGTGCTCTCCATGTGTCCATGTGGGTTTCCTCCGGGTGCTCCAGTTTCCTCCCACAGTCCAAAAACACACGTTGGATTGGTGAGTCTGTAGGTGTGAGTGAATGTGTGTGTGTGTGTGTTGCCCTTTGAAGGACTGGCGCCCCCTCCAGGGTGTTTTCCCACCTTGCGCCCAAGGATTCCAGGTAGGCTCTGGACCCACCACGACCCTGAACTGGATAAGCGGTTACAGATAATGAATGAATGATTTGACTTTTGTCAAGTTTTCATGTTGATGTTGGGGATGTTTTGTTCTGAATCACTTAGAGCTGTGAATATTTAGCATGTGATCAAACTGGTTCTGTAAACATCTTTTCATGATAATCTGAAGCCACAGGTCTGAGGTTTACAAGAATGGACAGTTTCCTTATGCAGAGTTATTATGTGTAAGACCTCAAGCTGTTCCATAGGATACTGTGTTGCCTTTACATTTAAAACAGTTGTTGAACTAATTATTGCTGAACCATTAATTTAAGTCTGACACTAATCCTAAACCTGAAGCTAACACTATACCTTTGCTTACAGGATTCCTTCATCTAAATCTAACACTAATATTAAATTTAAAGCTAACCCTAAACCTAAGCCTAACTCTAACGCTACCCTTAAACCTAAATCTAACTTTACCAACCAAATGCCTAACCAAATGTCTACACAGTATTAAATCTGTGGAGGGGTTCTCTGCACCTTCCAAACAGCACTTGTTTACCCCAAATACACCAATGCGTTCATAACACACATTCACACACATCCAATAAACCCAAAGAATATTGAGACAAAACCTTATACCAAATACTTGAGTAGATTATGCACTATACTTCCAAAAGTATTTGCTCGCCTGCCTTCACGCTCATATGAACTTGAATTTACTTCTTAATCCATAGGGTTTAATATGATGTCAGCCCACCCTTTTGCTGCAATAACAGCTCTCCAGGGAACGTTTTCCACAAGCTTTAGGAGAGTGTTTATGGGAATTGTTGACATTTCTTCCAGAAGCACATTTGTGAGGTCAGACACTGATGTTGGACGAGGCCTGGCTCACAGTCTCCACTCTAATTCATCCCAAAGGTGTTCTGTCAGGCTGAGGTCAGGACTCTGTGCAGGCCTGTCAAGATCTTCCACACCAAACTTGCTCAGCCATGTCTTTATGGACTTTGCTTTGTGCACTACGGCACAGTCCTGTTGGAACAGGAAGGGGCCGTTTCCAAACTCTTCCCTCAAAGTTGGGAGCATGAAATTGTCCAAAATCTCTTGGTGTGCTCAAATATTACGAGATCCTTTCACTGTAACTAAAGGGCCAACTCAACTCCTGACAAACAACCCCACACTATAAACCTCCCTCCACCAAACTTTTCACAATAGTGTTAGACAGGTTCCATTCTCCTGGCAACCACCAAACCCAGACTCGTACATCGCATGGCCAGGCAGAGAGGCTGATTACATTTTGCTAATTTAATTTCAACTGTGTAATTTTTTTTTCAGAGTAAATGATTGTCTGGGTTCTGGGTAGGCTCCGGCCCCACCGCGACCCTGAACTGGATAAGCGGGTTCAGACAATGAATGAATGAATGAATGACTGTCAATTTCTCCTGCTACCCTCTTCAGACCAGCTACCCAAGCTTCAGCTACTGCCACTTTCCTCTGATAGATGTGTACCCTCCACTGAAGTTTTCATGAACTCTTAAATATAACTATTACTACTACTGCTATTATTATTATTATTATTATTTTTTTTTTTTTTTTTTTTTACCACCAGCATCATTGATTGTATTATTTACTATCACTACAATAAATATTTCAGTACACATGAGCATAGCAGCAGATTTATGTGATGGTACTGTGGCCTACCACTTCGTGGCTGAGTTGCTGCCATTCCCAATTACTTCCATTTTGTTATAATACTGACTGTGGTGTATTTTGTATTGAGGAAATTTCACGAGTGGACTTGTTGCATATGTGGCATCCTATAAGTTCAACACTGGAATATACTGAGATCCTGAGAGTGACCCATTCTTTCACAAATGTTGTAGAAGCATTATGCATGCTTAGGTGCTTGGATTTATGTACCTGTGGCCATGGAAGTGATTGGAGGGAGTTTGGAGGGAGTGAATGTTTTAGGCAATATATTGTACATTTATAAAGCCACTTAGATCAAAACTGTTCTAATTAAATCCAAGAAACACATCCACAAGCTGTTGTCCTCGACAGTATAATTATGGATTATATTAGATCTGATTATATACAATTGTGTTTTACAACATTTTGTTGTGTATTGTGATTGTAATTCAAATTTTAAACTTGACTCCCTTTTGTCATTTTATGGTAACTGTTGCGTAGTGAAAAAAATAACCTAAAATGAAGCATTATGAGCTCCATCAGTAACAATCCTTCAAAAGCATGTGGAGTCTACCCAGAATCCATTTCTGGGTCACGGTGGGTCCAGAGCCTACCTGGAATTATTTGGCTCAAGGCAGGAAAACGCCCTGGTAGGGGCGCCAGTCCTTCACAGTGTAACACAGACACACAGATACACATTATTGGGAATATTAGATAAAAAATAATATTGGACTTTTGGGCATCAGGGAGTCGCTATGAATATCATATAATATGCAAGAGACTCTCAGGATTTTAGAGAGTCTTGGGATACCTGCAAATATGCTCCCAGAGATTGGGTGACCCAGGCACATCTAGTGAAAAGCCTTATTGTTTCAGAAAACAGATTGTTCCTTAGTCTATCAAACAAAGGGTCCACTTTCTCAAAGTACAGTTTGATTCATCAGACCCCCAAATGTTTCCACAGGGCAACCATGTTTAAACTAGGGCTACAAACAGAAACTTGAATACAGCCTTGATTGTTGATTTATTTGACGTTTTTGAGCAATTCATTTAGAGGGTGGTGGTGGTGATGGATTTTTCTTTCCTGTTTGTTAATCATGACTTTAGAGAGTAGTGGAATTGATGTTTGTTCATTTGATGTCTGTCAGTAATGCCTTTAAAGGGTGGCACTGGGTAAATTCATCCCTCAGTCATTTATAAACACTGAAGTAAGGTTTAATAAAAATGCAGTCAGTGCACTTCTCTCAGATTCCCCTGAAATCACCTGACTATTTCCTTTTATTATTTTTAATTAGTTGAGTCTTTGCCAGAATTTCTACACTATAAATATCAAATGGTCATGATTTTCTTAAAGGACCTGTAGACTACACCAAGCACTCTTTTGTGTGTGTGTGTGAATAAAAATTGAAATGTATTTAATATTTAAACAGATAATACACTTTATTAAGTGTTCCCATCATATTGATACTTAGATTTGGACATTTGCGTACAGAACATAAACCAAAGACAGTATAGAGTGAACGAGTGAAATCCATGTTCATGCTGCTGCTTGATCGTTTCATTCCCCAGAACTTTCTACATTTCCACCTGTATTCAGATGACACACAGATCTCTGTAAACGTTAGCCCTTATCTGAACGCTCCACCACCATGTTTATCTGATTACATCCTCGATATCAGGTCACGGTGATTAGGAATATTTCAAAACTCAGCTCTAGTAAAACAGCAGGTTCTACTCAGATCTATCTCTGACATCTAGATCATCTCTGAGTGATCATTAATTCCACCTTTTATTTCTCACAAGTTTATCAAGTTGTCAGTTCAGGAGTCATTCTTCCATCTCAGCAAAGTGGCATGTCTCCAGCCAACACTTGACCGTAGCTGCAGAAACATTCATTCATGTGTTTGTAGTATCCAGGTTAAAAATATAAATATATGTTACAGTTCTTTTCAAAATATTAATTATGTTGTAGTGGAACAAATTGCAGACTGGATATTTGATTATTGATACAAATTCATTAAACGTGTGGGTTTGTGTGGAACTGTCAACCAGTGGAAGTGTTTCAGTGACAGTGACAGGATGAGTGTGTGAGTGACCTGGAGAGTGTGTGACACTGTCCTCAGGTGTTAATGTTTGAATGACTGGGTGAGTGTGAAATTATCTGAAGGTGTGGGATTAAGAGTGACATAATTTGGAGGATGTTCGGATGCTAGTGAACCACAGCAGTGTTGGAAGGAGCCCAGTTCCTCCACTACACAGTTCTACACCGTTGTACAGCCTCATGTTAGGGGTTGTATTCCCCGTTAACTCAAACATAACACTGGGCATAATGAACTGTGTGTGTGTTCCATTTTTACTGTTAAAATTATGTAGACTATGTAAAGTATTTAAAAACATATCTTTCCATTCTTTTGAAAAGTTTGTTATTCATTTATCTGCATCATTCCGATGAGTGGGTATTCAGGACCTGGTAAAACTGGTTGTGAAGCACTTTTTTTTAAGAAGAAATCTGAAGCAGACATTGATTTGACAGCTATTCTGAGGTTTGTGGGAACTGACATTTTCCACATGCTCTGAATTTTTACAGTGAGTTAAGAACTGATGATTAAATCTATGGCCGTAAGCCAAGTATTTTGATACCTGCACTGGGGTGGTGCAGTTATTTCTGCTAAACTTTTGTAGTTAGCACAACCTCAAACATGTAACATGTAAAATCATGTAAAATTTGGCCTGTGGATCATTCTGAAACCTCTCAAATTCTAACAAATATTTCCTAACAAGTTTAAATTTAAGCAATAATTCATGTTCTTTCAAAATCTTTGGGTTAGATTAAGTTTAGTCCTGCACTATATCCGTCTTTCAATAAAATGTCATAATTCAAAATGTGGTTTAGTCCAGGTCTAGGCTTAATCCATCTCTGGGAAACTTATATATTTTTTTGTAGGTGGGAACACGGGTACGAACAGGTATCAGCCTTGGCCTGCTCTGGAAGTGTTTAAACTCAAGGGCAGTTTAGACTCGACTAATTGTACTGGTGAGGATACAAACTCTGACTAAATACAAAACACTCAGGAAATAAGACTCTTATAATACCTTCAATGTAAAGGTCAATAATATGCATTCAAAGTGCTAGCAAATATTATGTAAATAATTAATGCAGTTTTATTTTAAATTTTTGTGAAAATCTCTTTAACCAAAAATGGATTGAATGATTGAATAATCAATAAATAATTATTGATTTCCACAAAACATGTCTCGAAATTATATATTATATAATTATTATAATTATAAAAAATAAATAAATAAATAAATAAGGACGCATTAATAAAGCAGCATCACAGCAGTAAACTCCTGGATTTCCTGCTTTGTGTAATGCTAAAAGCAATCATTTTAAATTTGTGCGATACAATTTGTGTGAAACAGAGAGTGGAAAAAATACAGCATTTGATGATTTGCATCATGTTTTTTCTTTCCATGCTTTTCTGAAACACTTTCCAATAAGTGTCAGAGAGCTGCACATACATCACATGTGCTTTGAATTAAATCTGATATGGAATGTTTCACCATTTACCAGGAGATTGAACCAGCAATAATTTCTCTAAACATTAGTCCATGGCTGCCCCAATGGCTGACCAAATATAGACCTCATAACAGACAGAATGTGTTGCTCTATAATGTGGAGATGCTCAGAGTATTACAGACCACAGGCACTAAAACATCTTCTTCAGCCTTTGGAACACAACATCCACACTGTCCAAAAAGAGCTTGACTCGTCAGGGCAATACATGACACCACTGTGCAGTCCTGATTTAACTTGGGTTTAGTACAGAATCTGATACAGACAGTTCTCAAAAGCATATGCTATTGTTTATTGTTTTTATTTAATTCATGTTTTTTAATGATGCTTTTACAGGGCAGAGATGAGCTGTGTTTGTTTCTTTGATGTGTGTTAATGACACCTTTATTAGTGATCTAAGACAATTAAAGGACGTGCAGTATAATGAAAAGGTTATACAGAATACACTCAGCACTTTGTTGGGGATCATTTATCAGTGCAGAGTGGCACTGTTGAAATCATACTGATCAAAAGTAAATGCATATTTTTGAATATATTTTGAGAAGAACTAGTAGAGAGTTATGGAGTGATGTTTGTTTATTTGAACTGAAGCAGATCTATGAGATGTAATAAATCTTTAATAAATTTGTGTTTGTGCTTATTATCATTTAAACGTCCTCTTTCCCAGTTTTACATAACTAATGGTATAAGGCTGAAATATGCTGTCCATCCACTTTTCACATTTTTCTCTGAAATCACCTGACTATTTTTTGTCCATTTCAAAAACCCTGGCACTTGGCCAGATTTACTGAACTATAAAAAGGAGTGTGGACATCGTTCATTTGCACTGCTCATTTTAGTAGCCAATCGAGTGCAGATCTCTAGTCTACTCCAAACACAGGTGAGGAATCTTTCTCCATCCTTTTGATTGATGCAGTGGAATTTAAATGCAAACTTAAAATTATATTCAATCATATAAACATACATATTCATATTTTCTTTTTATTATAATCCAGAAGACCTCTACTGTTACATTTCTTTATGTAATATATCTTTAATAATATTGTATTTATAATTCTTCCAACTGGTAAAGAATTTGAGTTTGTAAAACATTAGCATTATGCTATGATTATTTTGAATTGGTTTCTCTAATAACTGTCCTGGTGTGAGTGAATGAGTGTGTATGTGTGGGAGTGAATGTGTGTGTCCAGATATGGATTGGCTCTTTATACTGGGTGAAACCCTAGTGCCTGATGTAGTCCTTCAGGTGGACAGTTCCTGGTCCTGTGTCACTGTGTGCATTTGTCTGCCACTTCTCACCAGTGTGTGTGTGGATTGAGTGCTGAATGGAATGGTGTTCTGAGCAGTGTTAGTAGATTATCCTTGGGTATCTGGAATGGTGCTATATAAGTGTAACAATAAATAAAATAATATTTAAAATAAATTAACAAATGCCACAGAAAAAATTAAGTGTGAATTAATTTGTTTAAAGACAATTTATAAAATGCATTTTACGTTTTTATGTAACATAATATAAACTCTAAAGTGTAAAGTGCTGAAGACCTCAGATTTGGGACAGCAAACTAGTCTCAATTCTCTGGAACGGTTTAAATATTCATCTCTATGCAGATGACACACATTCGGCACTCCACCTACGTCTTTATCAATGGCATCCACTATATCAGGTCATGAATGCGTGAAGATATTTAAAAACAATTTTAGTAAAATATAGCTCTTTCTAATCAGCACTAAATATCTAACACTTACATTATCTCTGAGTTATCTGTGATTGCTCACACATCAGGTCATTCTTTAAGATGTCATTCTTTCATGTCCACAACATTGCAGTAACCCACATGCTTGTGTTTATAACTATATCTCAGTCTGTTCAGAATATCTCCTCTATGCTCTTTTTTAAAACTCAGCTGAAGACGGATCTGGAGTCACTGGGCTGTGCTCCAGTCCTCCAGTGTGGAATGGAAAGTGTTTTGTAGTGTGGTGTGTAACTTTATCCAGGTTGAGGTGTAGATATAACTGTAGAAGTGATATGCTTATGATCATTGTATAGCCATATAAAAAAACCTGACCTCTGCCTTTTACCCATCCATGGCAGTGAAGAAACAAACACACACATACATTAGTGATTAGGGGCAGTGAACACACACACACAAGTGGGCAACCATACTCTGCACCTAGGGATGGTTTGGGGGCTTGAAGGGCCATGAAGGTTCCTGCCGGTCACAGGGATCGAACCAGCAACCTTCTGGTACCAAGCTCTGCCTCTAAACATTAAGACAGAGCATAAATTAAAGCAATGATTACTTTGAATGTAGACACCCCTGGGGAAAATACTGTTTATTAAGAAGTTGATTGTCTGTATTTATCCAGCAGAAGGAAGAATCCTTGCAGACATGGTAAGTGTTATTTTTAATGATAATGTACAGAGCCAGAAAAACTGTCACTTTGGTAGTACCCTCAATAGTACATAATCTGTACCTTTAATTAGGAAACATATTTGTGCCTATGCTGATTTCATCTGCAGCACTTACCATATTTTATTTTACACAGTTCTATCATAAAATCTTACAAATATTCACCTCTGGAGGAGAGAACATAATGTACTTTTAGGGACCAAAACTGGACTTAACCACTCTGTACCACTAAAAGGTACATTTACACAGTGACAAATACTGTACCTTTAACAAAACTATTTTCTGAGAGTGTGGCATTAATAGGAATCTGAACACAAATGAGTGTCTTAACTCTTCACATTTCTCATTTCTTTACTGCCAGCAGAGAGACAAGGACTCATCAGACCTAATCAAGATGAGGCATCGTGATTTGCTTGTGCACCAGACAAACAGTTTGCCTTATTTTCTGTGGTGACAGTGTATTTTAAGGCTGAGGCAGTGACATGGCTTATGAGGATGGTTCTTATAGATGTTGGAGACACTTTGGTCTTCACTCTACAAAAATAATGTATCCATACGTCTATATATCTAAACATTAAAGTATCACTGAATTATCAATTCTAGAAATCATTTGGGTGTTGATGTCCATGTCAGTGGATTTAGCCCAAAACAAACACTGAAATTTGAGCTGTGTTTGGTCAATTTGATTTGGCTCAAATTTAGCACAGGAAAAATATCTTTTTCAGACCACCTCATCTTTTAATTTTTAACCAAATCTTAACATTGTTTAGAGAGCTGGCCAGGTTGTACCTTTTCAATCATTTTTTTGCTAGGTGGTGTAAGGTTCATCTTCAAATAGATACTGTAATATGACACGCAATGCATTTGGAGTACTTTCCATTTTGGGGTCAGCTTACCTCTGCAGATGATTTTTGCAGACATCTCAGCACTGAAAGCTAACAATCTGGCTTGAAAATATATTTGCCCTCCTACAGGCTAGATGAAGAAATGGAATAAATGAAAACAACACTGAACACGTATTTTAAACTGCATCCATATATCCATAAATGTTACATCAACAAAATGGACAATTTTGTGGCTCTAAAGGTGGTTTGATTTTGGTTGAATTAGAACATATAACGGATGCCTGATTTAATTCATCTTTACTCAGTATGACACAGTATAACCATGTATAAATTAATATAAAACAATGTGATTGAGTTTTTCTCTGTACAACTGAATATAACAAATTATCAGATTTGGTATAACTGTAATGACTGTACATGGTCCAAGATAACTCAGTAAGTATAGCTCAGTATATAATTCCGTATATCTCAAAATGACTGGTGGCCATCTACTGTCTTTTATTTTTAGCTGCAGCTGCTGATGCTAATAGTTCTCCCCCTGCTGGCGGAATCCAAAACGGTCCCTGATCCATTATTTCCAGTGGACTGTGGCAATGTGTTCACTAATGAATCCTTCCAGAGCGGAGTGTACACCATTTACCCAGCAGGCACTGACCAGCCAATCCAGGTTTACTGTGAGAAAAGCTGTGATGACAACAACAAAGAAGACACAGAGATATGGACTGTGAGCAACAACCTTAAACACTCCTTAACCACCAACTACATTTACATGCAGCTGAAAATTGTGTAATTATATGACTAACATCAATTTAAATCCTCTTCAGTCTATTAGTCAATGTAGTTAATATTCATTAATAGTTAATGAAACGTCTGTGACCTGCTTTGGTCCAAACCCCACGAGCCCCACATCATCATTCTCCCCCTGTCTAAACAGCCCTGTTCAGAACGCCCGCTTTCAGCACCTGTTCCTTTAAATGATAATAAGCCGCTCGCTATTCATCCTGACCCTGAGCGCACAGCAGTGAGGAGCGAGGAGCAGCAGCTCTGGTTTTTAGTCGTTTTTGCTCTGTTATTTCTTCTCCATTCTTGTTTCATCTAAATAATATACATAAAGCAATCTCAGAAGGAGAAATGTGAAAGGTATTAGGTAGATTTGAGAGGATTTTACTGGATGTGGCAATATATTTCTTTGTCGTGAACAAAATCTTTGCAGGTCAACATAGAGATGCTGTTGTTTTTTGATTCCACCAGGTGATTCTGAAGAGATATGATGGCAGTGTGAACTTCTACAGAACATGGCAGGAGTACCAGAATGGCTTTGGGAACCTGAGTGGAGAATACTGGCTGGGTGAGTCATTGTACAGATGTGTAAATGAGGCTGGTTAGAGTAGTGGATAACACTAAGACCTATGGTCCAGTTCCTTACTCTTCTTACTCAGTAAGACATGACTATTGCAGTGTAGACAGCATCAACAAGAACCCTGTTGTATTTGCAGGTCTGCAGAACCTCTACATCATGACTAATCTTGAAAAATATGAGCTGAGGGTGGACCTGGAGGATTTTGATAGCAGTACTGCCTATGCAAAGTACACCTACTTCACTGTGGATTCAGAGGCCAATCGTTACGCGCTCCACACCGGCAGCTACATCAACGGAGGAGCAGGTGGGAAAGCACTCAACACTCTTTATTCTAATAGTTTACAGTGCATTTACTTATGAAAAAAATTTCAGACCAATAGCATGTGACAAGCAGAAAAGAGGAGAAACTCTCATCATGTACATTTAAAAAGTAAAGAAAAAAGAAAACTAAAATGTGCACGAATGTAAAAAAAAAACAGCTGAATGCAATGATTTGCAAGTTTTCTAGACCCATATTTATTTAGCCATTTTACCATTAACTCAGGATGATTATATATTCAAAGAGACCCATGTGATTGTGTTTTCCAGGTGATGCCATGTCTAGCTTGAATGGGCTGGCTTTTACAACTTTTGATAATTATACCTGTGGAGACACGTATTATGGAGGATTCTGGTACACCTGCTCAGGGTGGTATTACTGGTATAACTACTGGCAGCCTTGCAATCCTACTGGCCTCTACAAGTTTGGGGTCCCAGTGTACTCAAGCACAGGGATGTACTGGCAGACCTGGAAAGGGAGCCAAATTGCTCTGAAGAGCATAGTGATGAAGATCCGCCAGGTTTCAGTGGACGAACTTCAGGTGTAGTTCTATCTGTGAAGTTACTGCCCTGAAATCTGTCATCTGCAGCCAAATTATATTCCTTTTCCAGACAATCAGCAAAAATTAGCACAATATATTCATGCTAGTACTGAAATTGAAATGAAAGAGAGAGAGAGAATATAATTTGTATAATCAGTCATTTTAATTGGCTGTATATGTTTCTTAATATCCATTTTTTTCCCACACAGATGACTGTGTCTTTGATGTTTACTCACATATGAATCCTAAATGTTTTTCCTTATCTGGCTGAGTGTATCTGTTTTGATTTTGATAATTAAATAAATATATAGTTTAAAATATACTAAAATTGTTTGTGACATTTTTACAGCTCATAATGCACATGAAAGAGTTTAAAACACTGTTCCATTCTCCCAAAACAATCTTAACTGCAGATTCTGTTCCAATCCGCTCAATGTAATTAGACATATCATTAACATTAAAATATTCATTATTTCAGACTGGATCCAGTTAACAATCTCAGTATATTGTCTAAAAATGGACGGTTTTGAGAAAATATCTTACATTTCTCTTGACAAATCTAATCAAATGTATTTGTATAGCACTTTTACAACTGATGTTATCACAACGCAGCTACAGAGAATCTGTTCAAATCACTTCACAGAAGTAAAATCAAAGAAATAAAAACTTTTTTTTTACAGGGGCATGATAATGATACAATGCTAATAAAATAATAAAAATGAACTGGATTGACCTGATTGGGAGTTACTTCAGTGGAGAAGATATCTGTTTTGTAGCGTGATAATCCACAATATTTATTCTATTTATTATTATAGCACTGAGTTTGGGAAATGGGCCTCATCTTACTTACTGTCCCTAAACATAAGTGAAGTTTTAGCTCCAAAATCTATTACTGTACTGATTAACATCGGTTCTCAAAAGTGAGACTTATAAGCAGAATTGAACCAGTTCATGTTCCATGGAGCGAGTCCACTGCAAAAGTGCTGGCTTTAGTAGAATTTCTGACAAATGCAGGCCACTAGGTGTCAGGATGCATATGCAACCAAGGAAAGACTGAGTGCTCCTTTAATTAATGCAGTTGCTTTGTGTTTGGTAGATATAAGCACATTTTAGAACCTGCCACCTGCAACACACAGTATACATATTTTGCACAAAGGCAAGTTTCCTGCTGCAATCTGTTGTCATTTAATGACACTTTAAAAGTTTCGGAACTGAGGAGCCTAATCACTGCAGTTCTCATCATCATCATCATCAGCTTTACCACAGGGCAACTCAAGAAGCTCTGACAAACTTGACCACAACCTTCATCATTTCTGGACCATAAACTTTTCAGGACCATAACGAAATTAAGCTTACTCACTCTGTGTGTATAAAAGGTACATATGCAAATTGAGGCCTGGCATTGTCTTGCTGAATAATCTTGGAATTGCTTTGAAAATAAGTCATTTTGAAGTTTTTTTTTTATACAGGTGCTGGTCATAAATTTAGAATATCATTAAAAATTTGATTTCAGTAATTCCATTCAAAAAGTGAAACTTGTATATTACACTCATTCATTACACACAGACTGATATATTTCAAGTGTTTATTTCTTTAAATTTGAAGATTATAACTGACAACTAATGAAAAACCCATATTCAATATCTCAGAAAATTAGAATATTACTTGAGACCAATACAAAAAAATATTTTTAGAAATGCTGGCCAACTGAAAAATTTGAACATGAAAAGTACAGCATTCAATAATTAGCTGGGGCTCCTTTTTGCAGGAATGCGGTGTGGCATGGAGTCGATCAGTCTGTGGCACTCTTGTTATGATAGCCCAGGTTGCTCTGATAGTGGCCTTCAGCTCTTCTTCATTGTTGGTTCTGGCATATTGCTTCCACCTATTAACAATACCCCCAAGATTTGCTTAATTGGTCAGGCGAGTATGCTGGCCAATTAAGAACAGGGATACCATGGTCCTTACACCAGGTACTGGTAGCTTTGGCAATGTGTGCAGGTGCCAAGTCCTGTTGGAAAATGAAATCTGCATCTCCATAAAGTTGGTCAACAGCAGGAAGCATGAAGTGCTCTTAAACTTCCTGGTAGACAGCTGCGTTGACCTTGGGCCTCAGAAAACACAGTAGACCAACACCAGCAGATGACATGGCACCCCAAACCATCACTGATTGTGGAAACTTTACACTGGACCTCAAACAACGTGGATTCTGTGCCCCTCCTCTCTTCCTCCAGACTCTGGGACCTTGATTTCCAAAGGAAATGCAAAATTTACTTTCATCAGAGAACATAACTTTGGACCACTCAGCAGCAGTCCAGTCCTTTTTGTCTTTAGCCCTGGCGAGACGCTTCTGATGCTGTCTCTTGTTTAAGAGTGGCTTGACACAAGGAATGTGACAGCTGAAACACATGTCTTGCATACGTCTGTGCGTGGTGGTTCTTGAAGCACTCCAGCTGCAGTCCAGTCTTTGTGAATCTACCCCGCATTTTTGAATGGGCTTTCTTTCACAATCCTCTCCAGGGTGCGGTTATCCATATTGCTTGTACATTTTTTTTCTACCAAATCTTTTCCTTTCCTTCACCTCTCTATTAATGTGCTTGGACACAGAGCTCTTTGAACAGTCAGCCTCTTTACAATGACCTTTTTTTGTCTTGCCCTGCTTGTGTAAGGTGTCAATGGTCGTCTTTTGGACAGCTGTCAAGTCAGCATTCTTCCCCATGATTATGTAGCCTACAGAACTAGACTGAGAGACCATTTAAAGGCCTTTGCAGGTGTTTTAAGTTAATTAGCTGATTAGAGTTTGGCACTAGGTGTCTTCAATTTTGAACCTTTTCACAATATTCTAATTTTCTGAGAGACTGAATCTGGGGTTTTCATTAGTTGTCAGTTATAACAATCAAATTATAAAGAAATAAATATATCGTTCTGTGTGTAATGAATGAGTATAATATACAATTTTCACTTTTTTAATGGAATTACTGAAATAAATCAAAATTTTCATGATTTAAAAAGATGATTTTTTTTTTCAACTAATTTTATGACCAGCACCTACACATGTACGTTTGGATACAGATCTCCAAACTACTCCATGTGGCTTTCGCTCTCCACAAGCTCAAAACTCCTTGCGCTCCACAAGCTCAAACCTCCTCACCCTACTCAAACTGCGTGGCACTCCACAAACTTAAACCTCTTCGCTCTACACAAACTGCCTCGACAAACATCACACAGTACACAACAGACTACACCAAATGCACACTTAGACAAAGTATATTCACAACTTGTTTCTGCTCCATTTTTGCTTTGTCCCCCACTGACCTTCTTCAAACAAAGGTTGGATTAAGATCAAAACAAAATCAAAGGGAGATTAGAATTACTGATCCAAATGTTATATTGCTCTTTATTATTATTACCCTTTATATCAGGAGCAAAAAGATTGTGGGCACTATTACTCAACCTGTTGGGTGAAGTTCAGCTGATTAATGCTTACGCAGTATAAAGTCATTAAGGGAATCATCTTAACTCTAGTCAATAAATGCAGCTTTTGATGGATTATTTCAAAATGCTCATTTAGTGATCTCATACGGGGAAATACAAAATATTTTGAGCAGATTTACAATGATTTTGTGTGATATACTTTTTATAGTATAAGCACAAATCAAATGAACTTATATTTTGTTGTCAGTGTGCACAGTTTCCTCAAGGACATTTCCTCATGACACAGGTGCTGTGTTTAAAAGGGGTCTGAGAGTTTAAAAGAATTGCAGTCTAGACACTTAAGTTTGGGTCAGAGAAAGCTTACAGGAGAGATGTTAGTACAACGTTCACATCTTTACTTTACTGTTCTGATTCTTAAAAATAGATTTAAACTTAATATCACTGTTTTATCCCTGTTTTAAATCAGCTGTGTATCACAGCAGTGGAGTAACAGCAGTAAACCTGAGAGTATTTAAACCCTGTGTGAGACACTCCTCCCTCGTTGGTCCACCTTGTAGATGTAAAGTCAGAGACAGTAGCTCATATATTGTTTCACAGTGTGTGTGTCAGTCGTTCTTTAGTCCTTCATCAGTGGAAGAGGACAAGGGCGTAAAGGGTAAACAAACTATGCAGAGCAGCAGGTGGACTACAGTCTGCAACTTTTAAACCTGGAAACAACAGCTGGAAAGAACAATGAGAGTGAGTTATTTGCCTCTGGCCTGTTCTTTACTGTGATATAATCACCCTGGACCAGGACTGAGTTCCTTTCAGCGTTCTGAGTTTGTAAGATGCCATTTTAACTGAAAGCTATAAATCATATGTTGATTTAATTTTGTATTTACTCAAGTGTAAATGAGTTTATAAAGTGAATTTTAACTGTTTGCATTTTTCATTGTTATTGTTAATTGTATTTCTACTTATGACACATTCATTCATTCTCTGTAACCCTTATCCAGTTCAGGGTCGCAGTGGGTCCAGAGCCTACCTGGAATCATTGGGCACAAGGCAGGAATACACCCTGGAGGGGGCGCCAGTCCTTCACAGGGCAACACAGACACACACACATACACCTACGGACACTTTTGAGTCACCAATCCACCTATCCGGAGGAAACCCACGCAGACACAGTGAGAACACACCAACTCCTCACAGACAGTCACCCGGAGCGGGAATCGAACCCACAACCTCCAGGAGCTGTGTGACTGCGACACTACCTGCTGTGCCACCGTGCCACCCTACTTATGACACAGTAAAATAATAAAAGAATATAGATGCAGATTAAAAGAGATGCCGATAAAAAAAGCAAAAGCATATTAAAATATATACCTTATATTTTATTTTTCTTTGGGCTGTTTTTGTCATTAATTGTTTAATTTTCACTAGACATCCTAGCCCTTACAGAGACTTGGATCAAACCGGAAAACAGTGCTACCCCCACTGCTCTCTCCATCAACTACAGATTCTCCCATACCCCACGGCCTGGTAAACGAGGTGGTGGTACGGGGCTGCTGATTTCCAACACATGGAAATATACCCAGTTTGAATCAACAGTCTCGTACAGCTCCTTCGAATTCCATGCCATCCTGATGACTGCACCTGTAAAAATGTATGTGGTCATTGTATATCGTCCCCCAGGGCAAATGGGTTATTTCCTAGAAGAACTAGACACCCTGCTTTCATCCATCCCTGAACATGACTGTCCCATGCTCATTCTCGGTGACATGAACATCCACCTTGACACTCCGGCTGCTGCTGACTTCTTCTCTCTGACCCACTCCTTTGAGCTACAGCAGGTATGCACCCCCTCAACTCACAAAGCAGGTAACAAATTGATCTCATTCTCACCAAACACTGCTTAATTAATTCTGTAAAAGTTACTCCTCTACATCTCTCTGACCATTACTTTATTCAGCTCAATGCTTGTCTCCCTCAGCAACCCACTGTGTCCGCTCCCTCTGTCCCCTTCCGGCGCAATCTCCGCAACCTATCTCCCACCCACTTCTCTTCCCTTGTGACTTCTGCTCTCCCACCCCACAGCACCTTCTCATCTCTTGAGGTCAATGACGCCACAGAGTCACTCTGCACAACACTAGGCTCCTGCTTGGATCGCCTGTGCCCTCTGACTACCAGACCCGCAAGACCCATGCAGCCCCACCCGTGGCTTACTGACTCCCTTCGATCAATGCGCACTAACCTCAGAGCTGCTGAGAGGAGATGGCGAAAAACAAAAGACCCATCACACCTGACACAACTACAATCCCTGCTCTCAGCCTTCTCAACAAATGTCACCACTGCTAAAAAGAAATTCCACCTCCACCCCCTGCAACCAACCTCACTGCTGAATGCATTTGCTGACTTCTTCACCAGCAAAGTCTGGTTTTCTGACCCTTCAACACAGCCTCCAGCTCTCCCTTCGAATCCTCCCAAACCTACTGCTTCCTTCTCTTCTTTCAGTCCTCTCACAGAAGACTAGTATCAAATCTTCTTAGAGGCGGCCGTCCTACATCCTGTCCACTGGATCCCATTCCGACCACCCTACTGCAAACCATAGCTCCGTCCATTGTGTCCGCAGCCACTCATGTAATCAATTCTTCATTAACCTCTGGAACATTTCCAAACACCTTCAAGCAAGCTCAAGTAAGACCTCTACTCAAAAAACCTTCTCTTGCTCCTTCTATAGTAGAGAACTACTGACCAGTCTCTCTCCTCCCCTTCCTGTCTAAAATCATTGAAAGAGCAGTCTTTAAGCAGGCAACAAAATTCCTCTCCCAACATAACCTTCTTGACTCGAACCAGTCCGGCTTCAAGAGCGGCCACTCGATGGAAACGGCACTTCTGTCAGTAATGTAAGCTCTTAAAGATGCCAAAGCAACAGTTCAGTCCTCAGTTTTCATTCTGCTCGACCTTTCAGCAGCATTTGATACGGTCAACCACCACATCTTAGTAAATAAACTTACTGACATGGGCTTCAAGAACAATGCACTCTCCTGGTTTGAATCTTATCTCACTGGACGATCCTTCAATGCGCCATGGCTTGGACAAACATCAGCGCGACACCACCTCACCACAGGTGTGCCCCAATGCTCAGTGCTGGGTCCCCTCCTCTTTGCCCTGTACACCACCTCTCTAGGTCCAATCATACATTCGCACGGCTTCTCCTATCACTGCTATGCAGATGACACACAGCTCTATTTATCCTTTCTTCCAGGTGACACTTCAGTGGCAACTCGAATCTCTGACTGTCTCTCTAACATATCTACATGGATGAAGGAACATCACCTCCAACTGAATTCATCCAAAACTGAACTACTGGTCCTCCCAGCCAAGCAAGCTATTCTCCACAACATCAGCATCAAGCTAGAGTCCCTATCAGTGGCTCCCACCAAGGTTGTAAGAAACCTGGGTGTCATGGTTGATGACCAGCTGAACTTCGCAGATCACGTTACCGCTGTAGCTCGATTGTGCCGCTTCTCCCTATTCAACATAAGGAAGATTAGGTCATACCTAACTCAACATGCAACACAGCTCCTTGTTCAGACGTTAGTAATCTCCCGTCTAGACTATTGCAACGCCCTCCTGACAGGTCTTCTGGCTTGTGCTGTGAGACCGCTACAGCTGATCCAGAATGCTGCAGCACGCCAGCCAAAAAGAGCACATGTCACGCCCCTATTAGTTGAGCTGCATTGGCTACCCTTAGCTGCTTGCATTAAATTTAAATCACTAATGATGGCCTTCAGAGTATTCACTGGTTCTGCTCCCATCTACCTCAATAGACTCTTAAAACCATATGTTAGCGCCCACCCTCTCCGTTCCTCAAAGGAGCGCCAACTAACACGGCCAACCCCCCGTACAGGTCAGTTGAGGCTATTCTCATCTCTGGTACCACGCTGGTGGAACGAGCTTCCAAGCACTATCAGAGCAACAGGAACCCTCTCTGCATTCAAGAAATCCTTGAAAACCCAACTCTTCCAAGAGTATCTTTTGCACTGAAAGTCTTTCTTTAATGCACTTATTACTTCCTGGCATATTGCACTCACTGTAAGGTATTTTGTATAAATTGTGCTGTAGTTTGAATGTTAGATCCTCTTTTTGTAAGTCGCTTTGGATGAAAGCGTCTGCCAAATGCATAAATGTAAATGTTTAAGATATCTTTAATGTAATATTATCCATGTTAATATGTATTTTCTCTCTCTCTCTCTCTCTCTCTCTCTCTCTCCAGAGCAGAATATTTCTGGCTCTAGTGCTCCAGTGCTATTGGGCAGCTCCTCTGTTTCTCAGTATTTGTTTCCCACAGACTTTTCTGATGTCTACACTCATTCATTCATTATCTGTAACCACTTATCCAATTCAGGGTCGCGGTGGGTCCAGAGCCTACCTGGAATCATTGGGCGCAAGGCGGGAATACACCCTGGAGGCCAGTCCTTCACAGGACAACACACACACACACTTTTGAGTTGCCAATCCACCTAGTGTGTTTTTGGACTGTGGGAGGAAACCGGGGCACCCGGAGGAAACCCACGCGGACACAGAGAGAACACACCACGCGGACACAGGGAGATCGCAGACAGTCACCCGGAGCGGGAATCGAACCCACAACCTCCAGTTCCCTGGAGCTGTGTGACTACGACACTACCTGCTGTGCCACTGTGCCACCCCTGATGTCTACACTACACTACGTAAAGTTAGTGGGGTCTACACCATCTTCCCCACAGTGGGCGCACCTGTGCAGGTGTACTGTGACATGGGCTGTGAGGGGGGCCAAGCAAAGGATGGGAGGTGGACAGTATGTTTGTATATATATTTCATTACATAATTAAGGGTCAGTTCCAATCAGATCTTTAGGAAGTGTTCATTATGTACTCGTATGGCATTTTCTAAATACTCAATGTATTTTTGCTTTTAATGATACATTTCCTATTTTAATTTGTAATTTATTCTGAACCTTTAGAAGAATTTTTAGAATTAGAATTAATTAGAAACACTGCTGAAAAACACTACATTTGAAATTGGAACTGAAAATTCATCTGATTTTTCATCTGAACTGAAGTGGAATTTTAAAAAGAACATTTGTAAATCTAAAATTGCAAACAAAGCTATATTTAATTTGGTATTCTCCATTTTTGTGAAAATTATTGATCTCATGATGAATTGTCCATTAAAATATCATATTGAAGGTTTCTGATATAAAAGAATGTTACTGTGTAGTCCCAAGAGTAAATTTGTAGCGCCACAGTGAATCATGGGACTTTCAGGTTGTTCCCATTAGCCAAAAGAGTGAAAAGAAATAAATGTCTTTAATCAACACAAGGTCAGAGAACATACAGAAACAAGAAAAAATGTTGTGCAGATTGCTAACCTCACCCAGTTGGCTGAGTTTTTGTGTAACATCTCTTATTGATGTTAAATACTTTCTTGTAACCTCATTTTTTGTTTAAGCACACCGTTATGTCATTCCTTTGTTTGGTTTTCCCACCCCTTTACCCAGTTGTACTCTCTATGTGCCTCCCTGTGGCGCAGTGTTCAATAACACATACACAAATGAGAGCATGTCTGAATTCTGAAATTTAGTCAACTTCATTGTGGTGGACCCTGTCTGTGAAGCCTTAACTGGTTTATTTAGGAATTCAAAGATGTCTTGTGATTGCAATATTCATTCATTCATTATCATCCATCACAAATTCATCCATCACAAATGGTCACCCGGAGCGGGAATCTAACCCACAACCTCCAGGCCCCTGGAGCTGTGTGACTGCGACACTACCTGCTGCGCCACCGTGCCACCTGATTGCAGTATATATATATTCCTAGGTGATGGACCAGACAAAGAGTGATCCATAAAAATCCAAATAAACCAAGATGAACAGATCAAGAACAAGGACACCACGTGACCGGGGCCTCACCCTGGAGACTGGTGAGCGCCTGGTGGCCAGACTTTCACTCATGGGGTCTGGCCAGACTCAGCCCAAAGGAGCAACATGGGTCCACTCTCCCATGGGCCCACCACCTGTGAGAGAGGTAGTAATCCGGGTCTGACCGGAGTTGACCAGGGTGAGAGGCATAAGGCAGGAGTGGGCTTACTCATAGCCCCCCAGCTTATTGCCTGTACATTGGGGTTTACCCAGTGGTAACCCAGTTGTGCTTATGCACCGAACAGCAGTTTAGAGTACCATGCCTTCTTGGGGACCCTAGAGGGGGTGCTGGAGAGCACTCATTCTGGGGACTCCATTGTTCTGTTGGGGGACTTCAACGTTCACGTGGGTAATGACAGTAGACCTGGAGGGGCGTAATTGGGAGGAACAGCCCCTTTGATCTGAACCAGAGTGGTGTTCAGTTATTGGATTTCTGTGCCCGTCACAGTTTGTCCATTACGAACACCATGTTCAAGCATAAAGGTGTCCACAAGTACACCTGGCATCAGGATACCCTACACCGCATTTCAATGATCGACTTTATAGTCATATCATCTGACCTGCGGCCATATGTTCTGGACACTCAGGTGAAGAGAGGTGCTGAGCTGTCAACTGATCACCACCTGGTGGTGAGTTGGATCAGATGGCGGGGGAGGATGCCAGGTTTGCTGGTGTAGCGTGGTAACAGTATTTGAATAATTTCTGCTTAGTTGTGATTATCAGTTATAAATTATTATTATTATTATTACTAATGTTAGATAATAACAATATTAATAATTTATCAGAAAATGGGATACTATTCACGCTAGGGAGTGAGTGTCAGGATTTTTTAGACTTTATAAACAACTCTCTACACAGTATTATTTCAAATCAAAGAATACTTTATTGAAAAGGAATAATAATTATTTGATACATAGCATAATTATCAACTCTTAACGGGAATCAACGAAGGTGAAGCCCATCTTAGGACTTAATAATTGGGTAGGCTATATGACTTGTGAATAATATGTGTTGCTAAATAAAGTTAATTAATATGTAAATTTATCAAGAGACTTAATTAGACATCAGCTTCTGAAAATTATATTTTTATGAGCTTACGTGACGCAGGTCGACCAACCGATGGGTACAGCGGTTCCATTGCGGTGACAGCAGAGAGTCCAAGCCTGGCTCTTCCGATTCTCCCCATGGGAGCTGCTGATGCTGGGTTCACTCAGGAGTCGTCACTTATGGGGCAGGCCGCTTCAGGCACCCTCAGAGCACTGTGACGTCAGTTGAAGAATTTCCTCTGGCTCACTGTCCTGGTTGGGAGTCCCAAAAGGGGGCGTCGAAAGAAGCGCTCTATGTTTTTTCTAATTTTCAGAAGTGACGTCTTGAAGTCTGCATATATAGTTCAAATACTAAATATTCACCAATCTTAGAGGTGGTATCTTATTCTGGCCAAAAATATGTTTCACCTGCTTTGATCAGTCGTAAAATTAAGCTTTGATTGGGCTACAAAAATGACAAACACAAAATAAATTGAAGGGCAATTCAAAGTGTTTACAAAAGGAACAATAAAACACAGTAAAACTGAGAGTAATATTAAAAACAATTTAAAAAAATACTGAATTAAAAGAAAATAGACATGATTAAAATGATTCAAACTATTAAAAATATACAATTTAAAGAAGTTAGTTAGGACTAACTGAATAGTTCCTTCTGTATCGGATCTGATAATCTGCTACAGCTGGTCCAACACCAATAAGACATTTATAGACCAGCAGCAACAACACATGGTAGCCAGTGCAAGGGTTTGAGAATGAGGGTGATGTGATCTCTTCTTTTGCTCCTAGTGAGAGCTGCATTTTGAATCAGTGGAAGTTGTTTAATGGTCTTTTCTTGTATTTTTTCCAGTTAGGATACCATACATAGGAAAATACTGCTAGAAATAAAAGCATGGATACATTTATCTAGGTCTGGTTTAATCAGACAATTTCTAATCTGACTGATGTTCCTAAGATGGTAAAATGCCGATCTAGTAACTGCTTTAATTTGACACTAAAACTGGATCTTTGTCCATTAGTGCCCCAAGGATTTGAGCCAGTTCTTTAGATTTCAGAGCTCCCAAGTCCAGATATGCAGCCAATCTGTGACTCTCATTGCTGTCCCCAAATAAAATAATCTCTGATTATTTTTATTCAACTGTGTAAAGTTGTGTCCCATCAAGTTAGTAATGTGCTCAAGCCACGAGAAATTCGGGGACAAGGCCAAGTAAATCTGAGGATTGTTTGCATTGTTTCAAAAGGACATGCCAGTCTTGTAGAATCTGGCCAAGAGGAAGCATGTATAGATTAAATAGGAAAGGACCAAGAATTGATCCCCTAGGGACACAACAGATCACTTGCACCCTCTCAGAGCTATTATTTTCTATTTCCACAATATAGTTCCTGCCTTGCACTATTTGTTGTTTCTTTTAGTTGATAAGCTATTCATTATTAATACATTCTCTCTTGTATCGTTGCAATCAGCAGATATTTAGGAACAGTGTTCAAGGAAGTTCTCCATTTACGATAAATATGCCAATTGTTGCCAAATGATCAGTTTACCCCACAGTAAAAATTTAAAGTACAGCCATGGTTATTTATGTTCTGATGTCACACCACACAACCTAGTGCGCACAGGTCAGTTGAGACCACGTCTTTCCCTGATGTCAACCGGCGGTTGAAATGTGGTTGAATTTGAATTGTTTTCCCTAACATTCATGTGACGTCCTTACAGTAGTTGTTTACCAAGTTAATTATGGGTCATTTTGACATCTTATTTATGTAATTTTAATAACATTTCTTCAAAACCATGCCTTAAGCATAATTTGTGCTGTGCATTTAATGTTGCACATACCCAGTGACAATCATGCAAATATGTGAAAGTGCAGCACAAACACACAATTATACAGTGTGAGTTTAAAGCAGAATATTACTGCATATATTTAATGCTACATGAATATGTCAGGAAGGGCATTTGGCATTAAACTGTGCCAAATCAATAATGCAGATCAGATCATCCACTGTGGCAACCCCTGATAGGAACAACTGAAGGAAGAAGAAAATTTAATGCTATATGAAACATTTACAAATTTATTTCAAATAAATTTCAGTTTACTAAAAAACATCCATTTACATCTAAAAACCAGATATAAATGTAATTAAGTTAATAAAACAAATATTTTAGATAATAATTTTACTTTAAAATATAATAAAATACATTAATCTGAAAACATTAAACCAGTTTGCAAAGAGACAATTTGCAACTAGACTCTGGCTCTTGATCAGTTCACCATCAGTTTTAAGCACTGTTACATTATATGGCGAATAACTAATAATAAATAAACCCTCCATTTGTTCCTCACCCAATTACACACACATAACATTACACACAATATTCATCATCTGTATTCATCATCTGTATTCAACATCTGTATTCATCATCTAGCCAGAGTCTGGAGTAAAATGAATGCTTTAGAAATCTCCAGTGTTTTGAATTGAACAACCCAGGAGCCTCTGATCCCCATTCGGAGAAAATGAACACCCTTTACCCTGCAGCTGTGGCCGTATATGATTTACAGATTACAGAGACATTTGAGAAGTTTAATATGAATAGTAAAAAAATAAAGAAATAATAGCAAAGCCATGTAATGTTTAGAAATATGTTAATGGTAATGCTGCAGATAAGAACTGGATCCAAACCTTTAACAAACTTTTTGTTGCAACCCCAACCAGAATTCAACATACTGCTTGAAATGTCTACAAACTCTAAAAAAGTCACATTCACAACCATATAAGTTTTTAATTTTGAAAATTGGTTATGTTTGTGTTATGTGAAATCTAGACCAGAATCCAACCACAAAAAGATATTACATCAATGTCGTGTGCCCAATCAAACAATAAGATTTAAATCAAACAAAAGGCAAACCAATGTACACTGAACAAAATCTGTGTAATATCTTACTTGGTGAACAAAATCCTTCTTAATCTTATTAATATAGACGTAATAAGAAAATTCACATTTCACTCGTGTATATTCACTGGTAAAAATAATTACAAATATTACAAGACAATTATATTTCTTGCATTAGTATAATGTTTCCTGTCTTTGTCATTGTTTTTCTTATATCTGGTTATTTATTATGGTTGTGATTTTGTTTCAATAATGTGTTTAGAGTTTCTTGGTTTTCTTTAGGTCCTTCTCCTCTTTTCTGTTTTATTACTCGTGTAGATCAGTTTTGATTAGTTGTGTTTATCATAGTTGTGATTTGCTCTTGTTCCTGTCTTGATAATAATACTTTATCTATGCCTTATCTCTGCCCTGTATCTGCTTTGTACCTGACTTTAAACACAAGTTGGATTAGAATCAAAACAAAACAAAGTGAGATTAGAATCATTTATCACAGTATAAAGGTTTATTACTCTTTATTGTTATTACCCTTTAGATCAGGATTGTGAAAATTGAGGCTATTACACCACATGATGAGTGAAGTTCATTAATCTTGATTATTGTTTACGCTGCAAGATGTCATATCAAGGGAATCATCTTAAATCTAGTCAATAAAGCCAGTCTTTGATGGACAATCTTATAATAGTCTTATAGTGACCTCATTATGAGAAATACACAATATTTTTATGAGATTATTGATGATTTTGTGTGATATAAATTTTATAGTGTAAGCACAAATCAAATTAACTCTATTCATGTTTTAATGTCAGTTTAAAGGATTTCCTCAAGGACATTTCCTGATATCACAGGTGCTGTGTTTAGGAGGAGTCTGAGTTTAAAAGCACTGCAGTCTGGTCACTTAAGTTTGGATCAGAGAAAGTTTACAGGTGAGATATTTTAGTACAATATTTACATCCATACTGACACGTTTCTGCTCTGATTCTGAAAAATGGCTTTATTGTTATGTAATGCGATACATGTATAATCTGTTTATACATTCTTACATCTGTTTGTAATTTTAGACACTTTGGTAGTGTCTCTGTCCCCTGATTCTTTACCACTGTAAATTTTTTATCATTGCAATGTCTCTCTCCCCTCATTACTTACCACTGTAGTGTTTCATTTGGCGAGTATCACTGTTTCAAATCAGCTGTGAATGTGGAGTAACAGGAGTAAACTTGAGGAAATTAAATATTCAGAGGCAAGGATTTGATGGTCCCCTCTGGAAGACCTGACAGGACATAATAAAGGAACAAAATTCACTGTGGTGATCCCTCTGGGGTTTATAAAACATGTGTCCACTCATTGTCCACTCTCTGAGACACTCCTATCTTATTACCTTATAGATGTAAAGTCAGAGACAGTAGCTCATCTGTTGCTGCACAGTGTGTGTTGGTCGTCCTGTAGTCCTTCATCAGTGGAAGAAGAAGAAGGGAAAAGGGGGTCAAACAAATATGCAGAGCAACAGGTGGACTGCAATCTGTCAATGTAGAACTAGAGAGTGACGGGTGTGGTCAGTGGAGCTGAGGGGATGGACAGTGAGTGCAAAGACAAAGGGGGTGAACTTAATGTCATGGCTGATTGGTGTTAAATGGGTTAAATGTAAATCCATGGACTTCACACTGAATGGACATTCACATCTGCATTAAGAAACAGTTTTACCTGATGTCTCTCTAGGTCCAGGATTTTTTAAAATTTGGAAACAGCAGCTGGAAAGAACAATGACAGTGAGTTGTTGTTCTTTACTGTATATATTCACTCTGTTTAGTTTAGTTTTGTCTTTACTCAACATGCACAAGTGTAACTGACTTTATAAAAATCAAAGCACTATTTATTTTTGTTTTGCATTTTGCATTGTTATTGTTAATTATTTTTTACTATGTAGTAAATTTAATATAATATAAAATTTAATACTCTCCTTGTAACACTCTGTTCCTCTTGTAACTTGATCCCCCATCTCTCTCTCTCTCTAGAGCAGAAAATTTCTGGTCCTAGTGCTCCCCCTGCTGTTGGGCAGTTCCTCTATTTCTCAGTATTTGTTTCCCACAGACTGTTCTGATGTCTACACTACAGGGCGTAAAGTTAGTGGGGTCTACACCATCTTCCCTACAGGGGGCGCACCTGTGCAGGTGTACTGTGACATGGGATGTGAGGGAAGCCAAGCAAAGGATGGGAGGTGGACAGCATGTTTAAGATAAAAAAATTTTTTAAATAAATAAATACAAAAAAATAACATTATATATAAATATAAAACAATAATATATATATATATATATATATATATATATATATATATATATATATATATATATATATATATATATGTGTGTGTGTGTGTGTGTGTGTGTGTGTATTTCATAACATAATTAATGTTCTCTTTGACAGTAAATATATTTGCAGTATCTTTGTTTCCAATAAAGCATTTATTTGCATTTTATAGAAATAAATACGATTAAAACTATAAATATAAAAAATATAAAGATATATGAATGAAGACCAATTATTTAATAAATAAGATTTTCGTTAGTTGTGTTTTTAAAACGATTGATTTAAAATCATAAATCTATATTTATTTGTATATTATATTTCATATTTTTTTAAATTTATTGGATTATTAAATTTCTTATTTATTATATTTAATTTATATTGCATCAATATAAAATAATATTTCATGTTTTATATTTTTATAAACTATGCATATTGTGCTGCTTTAAATATGAATTATAACCCTGTGTGTGAAAATGAGAAAATTAGAACCAGCAAAGCTTTGCGACACCTGCTGTTAGAAAAGACAGTAGCAGCCTTGAAATACCTGCAGAGAAAATGGCTAATGACATTACTCCACATGTAGGAGCAAAACTGGTCAAGAAAAGTCATGAATGGAGGGCTCTGGGATTGCATCCAGTGCAGAGAGAATTTTTTTATGGGTAGCAGTTTCTAGGCATAAGTAGGTCGAATAGGTGCTGCACTTTTAGTGTAAAAAAATGAAATAGCCCAGTCACCGAACATCTTTTTAAAAAGTAAATTTTCCTTGAATATTGAGTGGACGGCTGTGGTCTTTTAAAATATTAAAATTAAAGAAAATTTGTGGGGGTGGGTTTTGGTGATTATTTCATGTAATCCTTGTATTCCACAACAGAAATGAAGAATCTAATCTCTACTGCAGGTCATTCAGAGGAGACTGGATGGCAGTGTGAACTTCTACCGTCCGTGGGAACAGTACAGAAAGGGATTTGGAAACAAATACGGAGAATATTGGCTGGGTGAGAAATGACTACACAATAAAATTCAAAATGAATTAGAAACACTTCTGAAACACTGCAGAAAAAACTACTACATTTGGAACTGAAAAATCAAAATTGAAGTGGGATTTTAATACAGAAAATAAAGCTAATTGTGAAAGACTTTATTTTTAAAAACTGAATAAATCTATATTTTATTTGGTATTTAAATTTTTTTATAAAAAAATTTAATATGAAGATAAATTCATTCATTCATTCATTATCTGTAACCGCTTATCCAATTCAGGGTCGCGGTGGGTCCAGAGCCTACCTGGAATCATTGGGTGCAAGGCAGGAATACACCCTGGAGGGGGCGCCAGTCCTTCACAGGGCAACACACACTCACACCTACGGACACTTTTGAGTCACCAATCCACCTACCAACGTGTGTTTTTGGACTGTGGGAGGAAACCGGAGCATATGAAGATAAATGTTTTATAAAAATATTATACTATATTCATTCATTCATTCATTATCTGTAACTGCTTATCCAATTCAGGGTCGCGGTGGGTCCAGAGCCTACCTGGAATCACTGGGCGCAAGGCGGGAATACACCCTGGAGGGGGCGCCAGTCCTTCACAGGGCAACACACACACACACACACACACCCCTATGGACACTTTGGAGTCGCCAATCCACCTACCAACGTGTGTTTTTGGACTGTGGGAGGAAACCGGAGCACCTGGAGGAAACCCACACGGACACAGGGAGAACCCACAACTGTGTGACTGTGACACTACCTGCTGCGCCACCGTGCCGCCCAAAAATATTATATTCTGTAACAGAATTCTGATATTTTTAAAATATTGAAGACATCTGTGTGTGTTGTCAGTAGCCAAAGGAACAACTAGTCTCACCCGTGGAGTGTTGTTGTTTGGGGACAGGGAACAAAATCTGGGTAATTTACCTTTACTTGGCACTTGTGTGTTTGATTATGAGAACAAGAGCCTGAGAATGTAAAAACACTAAAGCACACACGCCATGAACCAGCCCATGGCATTCAGAATTACTTTTTAGGGGAGTGACTCGTACAGTGTAGGGAAAATGAAAACATAAAATGTCTTCAATCAAAACGCAAGAACAAAAACAAGAGCAACAGGAAAGAAAGAAGTTCAGATTACTAACCACCGGCAGTTGGCTATGATTCCGTGTAACAATTTGTATTACCGCTGTGTCATTAACTTTGGGTTTTTCCCACGCCTTTTCCCCAGTTGTACACAAAATATTTTGACTACTCTCAATTTTTGCTTCCCAGTGGCACAGGGGTAAATCTCTCAATTAGTAAACACTATATCCACAGTGGAGAACACATATGAATTTTGAAAAGGACCCAGAAAGAGACATGTGGGAGAGAGTTATACCAATAGTGATAATATGTAAAACCAGCTATGACACCAGTACAGAAAGAGTAACCTGAAACTGGGAGATTAATCAAAAGCCTGTCTGAGAGGTAGGTTTTCAATCTAGATTTAAAGACTGAGAGTCTGAGCCCTGAACAGTAACAGGAGGCTATTCCAGAGCTGAAGAGTTTTGTGAGAAAAGGCTCTTCCTCCTGCAGTGTTTTTTTTTAATATGAGGAACTAAGAGTAGGTGGGCGGCCTGTGAACGGAGTGTACATGAAAGTTCAGTTAGATACTGTAGGCCTAAACAATTTAGCCGGTGTAGGGATGAGAGAACAAGGAATATATGGTAAGATTTTAAAGATCTAATGAGGACTACTGCATTTTGAACTAACTAAAGCTTGTGTAACACTTTGCCCAGGGGCATGCCTCAATAATCAAGCTGTGAAGTTATAAATGTAAGCATATTTTAAGGATAAGATATGCCCAAATGTGGCAATATTGCGTAAGTGGAAGAAGGTGGTTTGGATGGTATTGGATATTCATTCATTGTCTGTAACACTTATCTAGTTCAGGGTCACGGTGGGTCTGGAAGAATCACAGGGACCAAGGTGGGAACACACCCTGGAGGGGGCGCCAGTCCTTCACAGGGCAACACACATATTCACTCACACCTACGGACACTTTTGAGTCTCCAATCCACCTACCAACATGTGTTTTTGGGCTGTGCGAGGAAATTGGAGCACCCGGAGGAAAACCACACGGACACGGAGAGAACACACCAGACTCCTCACAGACAGTCACCCAGAGTGGGACTCGAACCCACAACCTCCAGGTCCCTGGAGCTGTGTATTGGATATTTGGGAGTCAGATGTTATAGCAGAATCAATAGCTACACTAAGCTTTTACTGAAGGTACTGGGTAAAACTGTTAAGTTCAAAATAAATACCAGCATTTCTCCCTCACCTGCCCTGTCCGCCACATGCCTAAAACACATCTCAGCCAATCCCCATTTACAGTACATATCCCCAACTAGTCTGTGTCCCTTTTATATTAACAATGGTTTGATAACAGCTTTGTCACATCTCTCAGGATTGGAGAACCTGTACCAGCTGACCCGGAAGAGGAAGTATGAGCTGAGAGTGGACCTTCAGGATTTTGAGGGAGTAAAGGTTTACGCTCTGTACTCGTCGTTCTCTGTGGAGTCTGAAGCCGATGGATACAGACTCCACCTCGGAGCGTTCACCAATGGAGGGGCAGGTGAGAGAGGAGGCAGGAATATTGGGTAGTTCATTAAACACAACTAAGAAGGACAATGTGGTGACTATAGATTTGTTCTGTATGTTTAAATTGTAGATATTCTTCCTCAAACTTTTAATACATCGGTATACTTATTCCAAATTTACCAAAGGCAGACCGGTTTACCGCTGTCTTCAATCACTTTTCCTTCCATCAATAAGTAATAATGGTTTAAAGGAAGTGATCTTTAAATAGGCGTGTAAATGCACTCCTGTGTATGAACCAAACCCCTCAGGGATGGGGGACTGCATACTTCGAAGGACGAATCTCAAAGGCTCCTTTTTTGTGGCCAAGAGATGCATTTTGTTCGGAAGGAGTAAAGGTTTATACTCTGTATTCGTTGTTCTCTGTGGAGCCTGAAGCTGATGGATACAGAATCCACCTTGGAGCATTCACAGATGGAGGGGCAGGTAAGAGAGGATGCAGGAATATTGGGTAGTTCATTAAACACAACTAAAAAGGATAAGGTGCTGATTATAGATTTGTACTGTATGTTTAAACTGTAAATATACTTCCTCAAACTTTAAGTGCATTCATGTATTTATTTAAAGTTTAACATACGATGATGTCTTTCATCAATGATGACAAGGCTTTCTGGCCCAGATGCAGCAAAAGAGGCCCAAATCATAATACTACCACCGCTGTGTTTCCCCAGATTTTATGCAGTTTCTTGTTGCAAACATAGTGTTACTCATTTAAAACAAAACATTTTTTTAATTTTCATTCACAAAATATTATTCCAGTAGCCTTCTGGTTTGTCCATGTGGTCTTTGGCAACCTCAATTTCCTTTGGAGTGCTGCACACCATACTTGTTCAGTGTTCTCCTGATGGTGGACTCATGAACATTAACATTATCACTAGCCAATGTGAGAAAAGCTTTCAGTAGCACAGAATTTACCTTGGGTTCCTTTTGGCTGTTACATGCCTTTCTCTTAGCATGAGCTTTGTTGGTCAACGGCTCGTGGTCTTGAATTCCGTTCGTTGATCACAATCTGTCTATGGTTTGGTAGAGTTCAATTCTCTGATTTTGTAACCTTGTCCAGCCTGATGAGCATCATTAACTCTTTTTCTAAGGTCCTCAAATCTCTCTTGGGTATGCCATGATACACTTCCACAAATGTATTTTGAAGATCAGATTTTAATAAATTCCTGTTATTTAAATAAAACAAGGCTCCCACTCACAACAGATTGTCATTCTGTTGATTGAAAACAACTAACTCTACATTCAACTTCAAATGTTCTGCTAAACATTCACAAGTTCTAGGTCAATTTATGCCGAAATATACTGAATATGTATTCAAATATAAATAATTTATTAATATAGTAGATTCTAAATGGTTCACATTCCTCCCACAGTCCAAAAACACATGTTGCAGGTGGATTGGCAACTCAAAAGTGTCCGTAGGTGTGAGTGTGTGAGTGAATGTGTGTGTGTCTGTGTTGCCCTGTGAAGGACTGGTGCCCCATCCAGGGTGTATTCGGGCCTTGCGCCCAATGATTCCAGGTAGGCTCTGGACCCACCGTGACCCTGAACTGGATAAGGGTTACAGATAATGAATGAATGAATGAATGAATGAATGAATGAATGGTTCACAAATGTAGGAACCAATGTAAGTGATAGAAAGCATTGTGTATAGAGCTGATGTGTCCTAGAGGAGAGGAATAATAACAATATGGACCATAAATTTAAGCCTGTTATGGCACATAATTTCAATTTGCAACTCTCTACATTTTGTATCTGATGAAGTGTACTATGATACTGAAAAATAAAATATGTAAAATTCCTGTACTGAGGTGTTTTCTTTGTGTAGGGAACTCAATGGGGGTAAACAACGGACAGAAGTTCTCCACCTTTGACCAGGACCAGGACTCTTGGAAAGGAAACTGTGCTAAGTCCCACCTGGGAGCATTTTGGTACTTTTCCTGCCACTACGCTAATCCTAATGGTGTTTATTTGAGGGGAAGAGATGGCACACTCTATGCCATTGGGAATGTGTGGTATCACTGGAAAGGCTACGATTATGGACTCAAGTTCATCAGCATGAAGATCAGACCTGTGTACGAGGTTTGACTTCCCATTTTGTTATTAAAGAGAGTACAGTGTTCAGCTATTATCTCAGGTGTTACTCTGGCACCTAGTGGCCTGGATGGATTACAGACTCTGCAATAAATATATTTTGGAAATGTATGGAAGCAAATCTGTCTCATCAGACTTTGAAATATTAGCACCTTTGAATTTATAGCACTGAATTTGCACTGAAATTATGCATCTGAATTTTGTTGCTTTTGAATTTAAGTCTTCAGATTTCCACTTCTGAATATTTTGCTTCGCAATTATGCATCTGAATATAATTGCTCTTGAATTGAACTCATACATTTTCAAGAACACATTTTCATTGTTATTATTCAAGATTAATAAATTCAGATAAAAAAAATTCATAATCAGTCACTACACTTACATTCATCAGAGTTTGTAAGGGTACAGTTCACAGAGATAAATGTAATTTCTGTGAAACTCATCACAGGTGTGTGAGTGACTGGGTGAGTGTGTGAAAAAAGTCTACTGTGTGTGTGTGTGACAGAGAGAGAGGGAGGGTGAGTGTGTGAAACTGTATACATGTGTGAGTGACTGATTGAGAATGTGAAACATTGCTCCTGGGAGGACAATTGCGGCTTATTCCCATAATTATACACTAGAAAAGACTCTGAAAAGACTTTTACAACGTCTGTCACCACCTCACGCCTAAGAATTAGTTTTAGTTGGAAATTGTAGTTTTAAAATGTGGACCTTGCAGGGTCACTATTTGCACGAGTAAAGCTTAAAAACTAGTGGTGTCTATAGATTTAAAATATGTCAATATGAATTAATCACAACATTCTGAGATAAATCATGAATAAACATTTGCTGGTTTTGTGGAAAGGGAGATAAAATAAATAAATGTGTAGAGTGATATGCACAACAAACCAGTTAGAGGAAACCACCTTTTGTTCTTTATAACCTCTCAGAGAAGGTCTTATGATATTTGAATTAGGATCTCTAAATTTGCTGAGTAAATATTTCAGGAAGAGAGTTAACATCAAACACAAAGAAGCTCAGAAACAAGTTTTATCGAGAAATCTGCAGAGTGCAGCTCACAGTTCAGACAATAAAACACCTGGGGGGTGGGGGGATGTGCAGAGAATCTTGAAGCAGCTGAGAGGATGAGTTAAGAAATTTCATCCATATTTCAGCATAAAAATAATGTAATCAACCTTCTGACTTCAACTTTGACACCACTAATACATCACTTACTAGCTCTTTAAAGCCAAATGTATTAAATATGATACATGACCTTTGGAGGTGGCTCTTTAATCATATCTAAATGAAGAGAAAAAATGAAACAAACACATCATTTTGGGGCATGTGTTCTAAATTCTCTATATTAAACTATGAAGCATTTCCATGCATTTATCAAACATTATGAATATATAATAATCATATACCATACAGGGTTCAGACTCACTATCATTGGCTTCAGGTAGGCTCTTAACATAAAGTGGGCTTAATCTTATTCTGACTCTGAAAATGTGCTTCTTTTGATGTTTTGCTGGATAGATTTACTGCAAAAATTGTCAGTGTTATGGATGAGGTTGCACCAGTTAAAGTGAAGGCTGTGTCCTGCAAATAGAAAGCACCATGGAGAAATGCTTCTGTTCAAATCCAAAAGAGGGAATTTCGCAAGGCAGAATGCAGATGGTGTAAAACTAGACTTCATATTCACAAATAATCTTCAAACGTGAATACAACACAGTGATATGCAAAACAAAATAATGCTGTTTCTCTAGCATCATCAACAATAACATTAACAACAGCAAAATACTATTCACCGTGGTCGACAGATTTCACTTCTGCTTACACAAAACATTGGATTGAAAAAAGGATTGATTACTACTGTTTGATTGACTAAGTGAAGCTACTTATTTGCAGTTTTGGCTGAAGTGTTTTATTTGTTTTTATGTATTGTTAGATGTTTGACTAATTGAATTTTTAATTTGAATGCTGTTTATTATTTTGGTGACAAAAAAGCAATTTCATATATTTATATTTGTGTTATTCTGTCATATATATATATATATATATTTTTTTTTTTACAAATTTAGTAATGTTACTAAAGTTTCTCCCACATGTGAGTTGAGGTATGTTCTTTTTTCATTTAATTATTGTTAAGTATTGTATTATATCAGAATTTTTTTTTACATTACATTTTACCATTACTTTTTACACAGTATGCTATTTTATTTTTTAATTGTGGTTGGTAAATGTAGCACATGACCATAAGAGGTTCTCTTTTCTACACATTTGAACAGAACACATGCTCCTGGTCTGGGAGCCCTGCCCTGCGAGCCCTGCCCTGCAGTTAAAATAACTGATCTAAAGCCTATAATGTAAAGGTAATAATATCTAATAATAAATGTGATGTTTGTACCACTGCAAACCCTTTATAACTCTATAATTCTTTATTCATATTGCTTTATCTAAACTTTATAATACAACCCACGTCTTAACGTGTACTAACCCAGAACTTACAATGTACCTTCGTGCGTTTATTGGTGTATTTTCCTGCTATTTAAAGTGTATTTACCCAGTACTTACAGTGTACCTTCCCATAACTTCATTATATGCCTCAGTACATCTTAACGTACCAGCCCGCATTTCATCGTGTACTTCCCTGGCACCTACAATGTATCTTTGTAGCTTTTTTATGTGCCGAAAAAAAAACAGACTCCCCACCAGAATCCGACTCCACTTCGCATGCATACGAAAGTCCAGAAAGTCCAGTCGGGTGAATATTGCTTTACTGACTGAAGAGATAGAGGATGAGGTTGCATTCCTTGGCTCTCTTATGGCTGATACAGATGAAGGTCTATGGATGACAGAAATAAAAATGGATCATTGCAGTGTTGTGTGCAAAATAGACACAGGTGCATACATAACAGCAGTACCAGAGAGATTGTGCAGTCCTGACCAGCTCAAGAGACTGGTAAAGTCATCAAAATTCCTCAAGGGTCCAGGAGGCACAGCATTATCAATAAAGGGAAAATTCACAGCCACACTGCAGAAAGGACAAAAGAGCATAAAACAGGATGTCTATGTCGTAAAGGAACTGGTTGCACCATTATTAGGCCTTCCAGCAGTCACAGCACTGCAGCTAGGTTGGAGGAAGTCAATCTAGATAATGAGGAAGAAGTAAAATCAGAATTCCAAAAGCTGTTTAGTGGTCTAGGAAAGATGCAGGGATACAAAATCATACTGAAGCCTAGTGCTAGACCCTTCTCTCTGTCCACCCCTAGACGCATTTCACTCCCTCTCAGGCCTAGAGTTAAAGAAGAACTAAATTGCTTGGAGCAAAAAGGAGTCATCTCTAAAGTGGAACAACTGAATGGTGTGCACATATGGTGGTTGTACCTAAGCAAACGGGCAAGGTGAGTATTTGCACAGATCTCACAGAACTGAACAAATCTGTCTTGAGGGAGAGACACCCACTTCCCTCAGTAGAACACACACTAGGACAGCTGGCTGGAGCCAGAGATTCTAAGCTGGATGCGAATTCAGGGTTCTGGCAGATTCCACTTTCCAAAGAGTCTTCCCTACTTACCACGTTCATAACCCCATTTGGATGGTATTGCTATAACCACTTATGTAGGTTTGGAGGGTGTTCTATGTCAGATGGATGACGTGCTTATCTGGGGAGCCACACAACAGCAGCATGATGAAAGGCATGCAACACTGTCCCAACTTCAGGAGGCCAGTGTCACGCTCAATGAAAAATGTTCTTGAAGAGCCAAATCAAGTTCCTGGGGCAAATTATTGAGGCATCTGGAGTGAGTGCAGACCCAGAAAAAGTGAAGGCAGTAAAAGCCATGAGAGAACCTGAAACCATCATTGAGGTGAGAAGACTGCTGGGGATGAGAAAATCATCTGGGGAAATTTCTACCTCATCTGGCTGAGAAGACCCGTCCACTCAGAGACCTGTTGAAGAAGTCAAACATGTGGACATGGGGGTCTCAACAGCAGGAGGCCTTTGATAGTATCAAAGACGAGATAACAACGCCGCCTGGGCTGGCATTATATGACACCATTGCTGAAACGCAAGTCTCTGCAGACGCGTCACCATATGGGCTAGGCACTGTTCTCCTCCAAAAATAACCAGACATAACATGGAAACCAGTAGCTTATGCATCTCGGGCTCTCACCACCACCGAGCAAAGGTATGCCCAGATAGAGAAGGAGGCGTTGGCGTCCACGTGGGCTTGTGAGAAGTTTGCAGAATTTCTTCTAGGGAAAAACTTCCACATAGAGACAGACCACAAACCATTGGTCCCACTGTTGGGCTCAAAGATACTGGATACTCTACCACCACGAATACAACGGCTCCAAATGAGACTGCTGAGGTTCTCATATACAATATCACATGTGGCTGGCAAGAATATTGCAACTGCAGATGTACTTTCTAGGGCCCTGTAAGCTACACTGAAGATGAGCTACAGCAGGAAGAAATAGACCTGTATGTTGACGTGGTCATAGCAAGTTGTCCAGCTGCAGAGCATATGCTGCAGGAAATCAGAGCGCACCAAGACAGTGACCCTACACTTTTCCAGCTTAAGAAATACTGTGCAGACGGATGGCCTGCCAGGTGAAAAGAGAGCTTCAACCCTTTCTGCCTTTCTCAGGTAAATTCAGGGTGCAAAAAGGACTGCTGCTCATAGGAGAAAGAATAGTCATTCCAGTATCACTCCAGGTGGAGATATTAAACAAGCTGCACGAGGGACATTTAGACCTAACAAAATGCAGATAGAGAGCCAAACAATCAGTGTTGTGGCCTGGTCTTAGTAAAGAATTGCAAAAGCTGATAGAGAACTGTGACACGTGTGCACAAACTTAAAAGAACCGATGCTGCCTACATTGTTTCCAACGAGACCGTGGTGCACAGTAGGAGCAGACATGTTCCAATATGACAACCAGCACTATTTAATTGTTGATTCTTTGAAGTAGCAAAGATGTCATCAACAACTTCAGAAAAAACAATCCAGCACTTCAAATCAATCTTCGCTCTTCAGGAAAACCCAGAGGTGGTGCGCTTGGACAATGGGCCACAGTTTTCTTCTGAGTGCTTTCGACACTTCACAAAGGACTGGGGCTTTGCCCATGTGACATCTAGTCCTTGCTTTCCACAGAGCAATGGGGAGGCCCCACTGGCTAACAGGTACAGTCCTACTGAGCTTCCCATGGGAAGGAAGATAAGAACACCTGTTCCTGTCATCGCATCTCAACTCAAGCCAAGGTGTGTAGACTTGGAAAAGCTGAAGAAAACTGAAAAATTATACAGACAAAAGCAGAAACGCAGTTATGACTGCAGACATAAGACACATCACATGAAACACCTCTACCCAGGTAGACAGGTGTGGATACAAGACACTGCAGAGCGGGGCACAGTGGTGTCTACTGCTGCCACACCCAGATCTTACCTTGTGGAGACACCAGATGGCGTCCTACGAAGAAACCTGACACATCTTCTGATGAAAGCACCACATCAGGGGCACCTATCTCACCAAATGGCAGAGACAGACAGCAGCTGATTCAAACACCAGAGCGCCGATACCCAGTCAGAGAGGAAAAGGCCCCTGGTTACTTGAAGGACTTTGTGTGCACTTATAGGAAAATGGATCAAAAGCTGAATGGTCCTGACACAGAATAATCCCCACACTCAGCAGAAGGGATGGGCAATCTACCCCGCCCCCCCTTCTTTGGGAAAAAAAGGCGAACAACTTGTTTTTTTTCTGGTTTAAATATTTGCTTCACAATAGCATCGATGAATGTTAATGGGATAAGAAAAAGAAAAGATTCTTTACATGTTGTGGAATAGTCTGTTTAGTAGAGTAATCCTACAGAAAAAAATGGAACAGTTTCATCTTAGAAAGGGGAATTTAGTATTAATTAATTAATTAATTGCATAGGCAGAAACCATTGTTGAGTTAACGGTTGACTTGGGGGTGGGGGGTGGGGTAAAAGAAACAGTTCGCTATAGAAGGCTTGGTGTGTGGTGTCATCTGTCCCTGTCTCTCGTTCCTCTTATGAAACAATACTGTATATAGACGACAGAACACTCTAAGTACCACTTAATTCCCCTTTAAAATGAGTGTCAGGGGTGTACATGTAAAAACACGGGCTGGTAAGTATTTTAAATTTACGCTGTAAAATGCGAGAAGATGCATTACGTGTCAGGGACGTACTCATAAAAACATTTATTTTAAATGCACTGAATTGTAAGGGAGTTATGGGAAGGTACACAGTAAGCACCCGTTAAATACATTTTTGGTGCCTTGATTCCACTCAATTTTTCCTCATGCTCTGAGGAGGTGTTTCCTGCCTCTGTCGTGTAAGACAGTGCTCACTTGTGGCTCAGGCTCCAGCTGTAAACACTGCTCTACGAATAAAATTGAAGCTGGCATTAATTCTTCCAATAGGGAAAGTACCTCTAGTAATCTATTGGGAACCTGCACGAGTGATCTACAGTCCCAGTGCTTCTTCAAGATTCATAAAGAAATGTAGTTGATCGATTGGAATAAAGAGTGTTCAGTGCTTTCCCACCTGCTCCGCCGTCGATGTAGTTGCCGATGTGGAGTGTGTAATGGTTGTCTTTTGAATCCACACTGAAGTAGGTGTATTTTGCATAGGCAATGCTGCCATCAAAATCCTCCAGGTCCACCCTCAGCTCGTATATTTCAAGGTTAATTATGATAAGTGATGATGATAAGTGGTGAAGGTTTAAAGGTGTTGTTCACTGTCCATATCTCTTTGTTGTCGGTGCCAATTTTATAACAACTTTTCTCACAGTAAACCTGGAATGGCTGGTTAACGCCTGATGGGTAGATGGTGTACACTCCGTTCTGAAGGGATTCATTAGTAAACACATCCTCACAGTCCACAGAAGTTTACTGATAGTTGAAGAAAAACTTGTGCTGGAAAATGGAATGAAAGCCGATCACTTCTGTACCTGAGAGACAATTGAAGAGTTTAGGTAGGTAGAAGCAAGGTGTGGACCTAAAGGCTGAATTATTAGCGTTGATTGATTGTGCTCAAAATATATATGAGGAGAAATATCTGTAAATAAATATTTACTGTATATACATCAGTATGCAATATTAAAACTATTTTGAATGTATATTTGTAGTATTCATTATTGACCAAACATCAGATGATGTATGCTGACTTTTAGCTCAGAAACTGAACTTGTTTTCCAAACATTAAACTGAACAGAATCTTTGAAAAATAACACACATCACATGAGAGCAGCACAAATATTCATAACACACAAAGTTTTTGGATATGAACTGTTGGTGCTAGGTGTCACCAAGCAAACATACTATGCTTATATCTATGCCAATGTGATATTCTAATCTGCCGTGCTAGTATGCTATGATAATATGTCATGTTAACATGCTAGGCTAACATAATATGCTAATGTGCAAATGAAGCACTCCTATGGCAAATCTTCATGTACCTACTGCAAAATGTTCTTATAGATAAGGAGATTTTGCTTGTAATGTGTCTAATGTGGATAAAAAGGCTTAGCCAGCTTTAGATTTAAAATATAGTGATATTTCACACCCTGTGGAGAAAATCCAAAAAGTTGAGATGTAGATAGAAAGGAAAATTGAGAGTTTTGCTTTGTGGCTTAACTTACTCTTCACCACAACGGACTGGTACAGAGGCCACATTACTGCAAATGATGCACTGATCCACCTGTCAACTTCCCACTCCATGGGACTACAACAAGACTACATCACTTACAAAAATCAGGCAAGGAATCCTGTTACAACCAAATTGAATATCGTCCACCACTTGGCTATGCAGAATTTGTGACAATGGGCAGCCCTGACGGAGTCCAAACGTACCTGGAAAAAAGCTCCTTACTGCTAGCAAAGGCCCTGTTTACATAAAGACTGGATAGCTCATATCAATGGTCACAAAACCCCATTCTCCCGGAGGACCCCCAACAGAATACCCTGAGGGACACAGTGGAATGCCTTCTCCAAATCCACAAAGCACATGTGGACTGATTGAGCAAACTCCCATTAACCCTCCAATATCCTAGTGAGTACACTTGCATAGACATTACCAGTGAGGCTGAGGAGTGTGATCCCCCTATAGTTGAAACACATGCTCTGGTCTCTCTTCTTAAAAAGTTGAACCACCACCCCCATCTGCCAATCCACAGGCAATGCCTTCTGTGTCCATGAGATGCTATAAAGACATGTGAACCTAGACAGCCTCATAACATCCAGAGCCTTGAGTAACTGAACAAATCTTATCCACCCTTAGGGCTTTAGCACTAGGGAGTTTTCTGACTATCTCAGCCACCGTGCCCCCAAACCCAACTACACACTAGTCCACTATGGATAACCCCAGTGTACAGGTGGATAGTCAGGGGGCTATGAGTAAGCCCACTCCTGCCCTATGCCTCCCACCCTGTGAAACTCCAAAGTAAAACAGCATCTTTTCCTTCTTGAGGTGAGCCTGACTATATTTAGCCACTCCATGCACCAGCTCAGGTTAGGGCCTGTTTCAGTAACTGAGCATCAGAACACCAGGATCCTAGCCCTTGGCTGCTACCTGATCCGCATTTCATGGTTCCCCCCACATTCCCCCAGTGGTGTCAGTCCCTCTCCAGTGGTGTGGGTGAATGTTGTGGGGACAGAGAGTGCCGAGGGATCCATCATCTTCCTTTATCACCCCAATGTGATGGGGTCTTGGTGGTCAGTGATTCTAAATTTTTAAAGTGACAATGGGCAATAAAGCCATGAGATGTGGAGCGATAACAAGTCTGTGAAGCCCCTAGAAGTATTCAGTCCTATGGACTTCAAACTTCATCACATGAGAGTTTGATCACTTGACTCATGTGTCAATGAAGAATGCAGCCAGATGCAGAGATGAACAGGGCCTTCATCCTCTAGGGCCTTCAAATGCAAACTTTTATCACGTTTTCTGCAGTTCTTATGAGAATGTGCTAGGGATATATCCTAAAGCAGTGTTTATGGGTAATTTATCTGAACACTTTCTTCCATCTTCCATTGTGACACAGGGCAAAAGCATATCAGTAAGCAGAGGAAAAAAAACTAACCATGATTCCCCTAGTAGCAGCCCATGAAGAGGGAAGAGCCCAGTGCTGAATCCTATAGCTAATGCTATTCTTCCAGAGGCTTTGGGAAATGTAGCATAGGGAATGTTTACCGAAAAACCTTATAGGGATAAAAGAGTAATCAAACCTTCTAGAAGCTTCTGGAGTGGGCCTTATTGGAGCTGCCGCAGGTGCAGATCTTAGTGGTAGTAGCAGACATTCAGATGATTCAGAGTGTTGAAGGCCAAATTAAGGAAGGGTTCCATGCAAACAGCTGTTGAACATGGGCTGTTGTCGGGATAGGCCAACTGTTTGGAAAGTCTGGTGGCAATATTAGTGTCTGCCTCACATTGACCAAAATGGAATCAGGCAGGTGTCGAACCCAGGACCATGGAGATCAGGGGTCCATGAGGCATTCCGGGTTTTAAAAACCAACCCTGAGAAGCTGGGGAGAGTTCTCTGTTCTTCATAAAGTGTTGGAAAACTGGTGGAAGCATCTAGGAAGCTTCCTCAAGGCCCTGGGATTTTGTCACTAGGCATTGGCCATAAAACTGGCAATGAGGGTGCTGGATGCATGCTGACTGGTCCCTTATTTTTTGATGAATTCAGTTGCAAATGTTCCTTTTTATGAATTTTTTTTCTTTCTCCCATATCTTGGTAAGCCTCCAGTGCCTTCGTTTAATGTGGCTGCAGATTTTTGACAACTATTTGTTGAGTACTGATGCAACAGGAAATGCCTTGTCTGACTCAAGATAGAAGGCGGTTCTGCTTCACTGTGTGGGTACAGAGGACCAGAGGATTTTTAATGCCTTGCCTAACAAAGGTACAACATATACAACAGCCAAGAATGCATTAAAAACCTACTCCACACCCAGCGTTGATGTTGTAGTTGAATGCCATACCTTTTGTGAAAGGATTCAGGGACCACAAGAAAGATTGTTACAGTACATGTCTGCCCTGCATGAGCTTGTGGTCACCTGTGATTTTGGTGATCATGCTAAGGAAATTATTCACGGAGACAATTCTCAATTTTCTAAGGTGAAAACTCCTGTTGGTCCTTTGTTGTCTGCTTTTCCTATCATTATTAAACAGGGAATGTAAGCTTGGTTTAGACCGTAATGAGACGTTCTTTTAATAGAAAAGGCAACACAATACACTCAGGATCAGCTTGGGGCAATAGGTGTAATCACTTATTTGTCTAATGTAATAACTGACCATGAGGAACCTGTGCCTTCCTGTAAACCTCAGACATGCTGCCAAATTATGTGCAGAACCAGCCTAAGGTCACCATGATCAATGTCAAAGTGCAAGCTAGAGGGTTTTAAATTTGACAGCATTACATTACAGACTGTAGTATAGCTATTGCTCTGCATACTTTGTTGAGAAACTAGATCTAGTCTTTCATCATTGAACTCCAGCAGCACTGCTGTGTCTGATCCTCTTGTAGTGGATATGATGAATGTGTATTAATTTCTAATAAGAAATTTTGTCTTTCTAAAGATGTGATTTGATATACCCAAACATTAGCTTACTTCAGAAACACACCAAGCAAGATCGGAATTTGAGATTAGCATCCAGAACAGGCTCATAAAACCTCACTCCAGGACGTTTACGACCCAAGGTCCCAGGGTCAAGAGGAGAGTCTCTGCAAAATGCAGAGAGACACACAGACTGAAACTTGATTAAAACTGTTCTCTCACACATTTTAAAAGATTGTTAAACAAAACAACCTCAAACCTTAATTCCCATTGGTTTAAAACAATTTGAAGTTACATATGTGCACAACTGTTTGAAATTAACCCCCTTTTGACAATCAAAATAGGTGGAACTAATTTACATGTGTTTAAAGTCATTTTTGTTTTATATGAATTTATGTAGAAACAAGGTAGCCACATACTATGTGTTTAGTTGGTTAATAATTATATAGAACATGCTTGTCTTTTTCTTAATGATATTACTTTGTGTTAACATATAACCTTTATACTGCAAAGTATGAATTAGAATCCTGGGATATTCACTCACCAGGGATGGTCAAGTCTTTGTCTTGTCAAGTGTCATAAATTCTATGTGATGCCACTCCCAAGGAACAGGAAACAGCCAATCAGGAGCAAGAAAAGCTCCATTTCTCCCTCATTGAGGACGAATCAGGTATTCGGGCGGGTTTTCTAAACTCTGGTTAAAAACCTGTGGCGCCAAATGACACGGGCTTTTTGGGCTTTCTTCCCCCTTTCCTCCGCTGTTCAACTCTTCACTTCAAGGCTCCAGATACTTGGGGCATTTACTCTTTTAGCCTTTTTCAAGGCTAAAGAGTAAAATGACCTGAGATTTTGAAATGACTCTGCAGGCGTCAGACTCGTGGCTTTTTTAAACAGTCTTGGGCCTTTAAAGTGTGGTCCAGATACAAACTACAGATTAAGAAAAGCTATAGTTTAACCCTAGCAAAATTTCAATGCCACACCCAGAGCCTGAAAGGAACCTTAGACCTCTGACCCTCAAAAGGACGACAACACCACGAAGAGGACGGCTGCATGCACCCTCAGAATGACCTTCTGAGATGAGGAGAAACCTGCCCAGGAGAGACATGCATGGACGTGTCTCTCTCTCACAAGGCGGCAGTTCAGCGACGACGAAGAATCCCCACAGAGACCTTCAGAACACCACCAGCTCCGACGGCTGCGTCTGAAAGCCTCGGGAGAAAAGAAACGCCCACGGTTGCAACCTACAAGGCTGCAAGGTCTGCAATTCTCCAGCAAGTCGTGCCGGAAGACACCATCTCCCTGTACATCTCCACATATGTAAGGTCATATGGTCTCATGTCTCTCATGGCTCATGGGTTGGTACTGAAAGTTTGCTGGGATAAACAATAGCCTTTCTTAGAACTTAGGGTAATAATTATCATAGAGAAATTCCCTCATATATTAATCTCCCTGTTCCCTCATTATTTGATATTACAATTAATAAACTAGTTGTATGATAAAACCAATCCTTGGTTATTTGATTGTGTGTGCACCTTTCTTGTATGGAATAATAACTTTGAGTTCAGATTCCATTTCAGAGTCAAGAACCCACGGCAGGTCAATGACCATAATTCATTAATAATAGTTAATTCTAGCTAATTCTGCTTTATAATATGTGAAGATGGCTTTCTTGTCTAAGCTAAAATTAAGACAGGTAAGGACACTACATATTAGTTAATGGCTCCCAAACATGGAGCTTAGAAAAATGAATTATAATATAATAATTAATTATCATTGACTCCGCTATGTAGTGCTAATGCCACCGCAACATGTGCATACTATTTCCACTACACTCTTGTACAAGCACAACACACTGAGGGGGTCCTGTTTACGAGAGTTTGGCAAAAATAAGTGCACAATGTATTTAAAATATAAAGGTAAAAATATACCCTCAGGAACAATTTGTGTACATAGGTCTTCTTAATTTAGTCTAATTATTCAGAGCAGAGAAATTTCTAGAATGCTGCTAAATGATTTGTCTGGTTTATAAATGTCTGAGGAGTTTTCAGAACTAGTTTGACCAGCTTCAGAACTTACACTGCCCTGAGTGATGCATATAAATATCATACTCAAATCAAAAATTCTCAAATGAGAGAGAAGATATCATGGAAAGATTTTAATCTCTTTACACACATTATCTCTCTGTGAAGAGGAAAGTTTGTTACATTTATTTACTTTAATACAAACTTATCATCACACATTTTCATCACTTAATTCATGCTAGTGTCCCAGCAAGATCCAGAGTCTTTAAAAAGTTACACAGTCTGCACTTTTTCTTGTAGTGTATGGTTCAAATAAGTTGCAGTTATGCAACTGTATGATGTTTCACACACTCACCCAGTCACTCACATTCACCCACTTGTGGGTAGTTTCACACACTCACACAGTCCCTCACACACTTCCACTGGTGGACAGTTTCACACACTCACCTGTGAAGAGAAGATTCCCATATAATATATTCCTATATATTGTCCACAGTGAATTGTGCAGTTACACAATTTTATGAATGTACGTTTGTAAGTGTAGTGATTGATTATGAACACAAGATATTTGAGATGCATACAGGACAGGGAGGACTGATCTGATATCACCAGTCAGACACTTTTCCACCAAATCATGTCCATCAATCGTTTTTTAATGTAATTGTTTTGTCATTTTACATTTGTCATATTTTTTACATAAAGTGCACTCCATCAGATGAAGAATCAAATCTGAGCTTCTGACACATCCAGGCCACTGGGTGTCAGTGTAGTGCTTGATTTCTGTATCGTCATGTCTGCTTTCCAAATGAAACATCTATTTACTTCCTCTTAGTGTCCATTAACCCTTACACTTCTGATCTTCTCCCCTGTTTCACTAGTTTATATTGATTTTGTACAGTCTTTAAACAATTAGTATATTTATTATTGTATTGCATTTTTGTTGTTGTATAAACTGTCTTACATTTATTTGTATTCCCGGAGTGACAGCTCACTCAGTGTTGCACTAGCCTTAGCCTAACTAGCTGTACAGTAGTCATGGTCACAGAATACTTCCATTTCAGCCTCTCCATTGCTGTCTTCGTCTATCTAATTATAACACCAAGTACAAAATCGATATAGACTGATGAAACAGATGAGGAGATCTGAAGGGTAGGTGTCTAAGGGTTGCCAGGCTGAAGTAAACAGACGTGTCATTCGGAAAAGTGGACATACGCCACAGTATATTGTGCAAGTGGTCCATATAATAAAAAGGTGAAATTAGGTCTGCGTCCCATATACAGGTCGAATCTTCATGCTGATGAACTTCATTCCATAATGGATAAAGTGTGCCATCTCTTCCCAGCAGATAAACACCATTAGGATTAGCATGGTGACAGAAACTGTACCAAAACACTCCCAGCGGGGACATCCTCTTATCTAGAGTCCTGGTATTTGTGGAGAACTTCTGTTTATTGTGTGTCTCCATAGAATTACCTACACAAAGAACACCACCTCAACACAGACACTATACAGACACTTCATATTCTAAGATCACAATACACTGTAATCAACTCTGTACTGGTAAGATATATTCTGGGACAGTGGACAACATCGAAAATGTCTGGATTCTTGGTGAAATCCAACTTTCTATAAATTTGATTTATTGCACATTTTAATTTGTCTTTTATATTATATGTGATGTTTGATAATATTTTAATCATTTTTTTTATTATAAATTTTCTATTATATGATATATTTTAATAGCTTTTTAATGGTTATTATATTCTGCTGTAATATTTCTTTACTGCTCTGTAAAGCACTTTGAATGGCCAAGTATACAAATGTAGTGATGTAGATGTTGATGTCAGATGGCTCACAAGGCTCCATCTTAGGGTTCTCCTTTTATTTACGTCCTCTAGGACACACTACCTCAAAACAAGAACATATTGTCTTTCACTTACATGCAACCAGTTTTCTGAACTACAGTGTGGTGTCCCACTCACTGTTTTTGGGTCCCTACTGTTCATTATAGATGTCTAAAACATTTACTTTTATGGCATTTAACCAAAGCTCTTTTTGAGAGCAACTTAAGTGTTTGTTGAAGTTTGTATTCTACACTTCCCTCAAGGGAATATATTCAGTACCTTTAGTTAGGGAAATGTAATAACTTATTGTATTATAAATGTATAAATTAAAAATAGGAAAAATAGAAAATTAACCCAAAGTGCAATAATAAGCAATCCCCAAGTGTTCTCACCTAGATTGTAGATAAAGTGTAAAGTACAGAACTGACTGCTCTCAATTTCCTACCATAATTCACTTGGTTTATAGAGCCTAGTAACATGGCAATGGTTTATTAGAGGATGTAAACACAGTGTCACTACTGTTGAAATCAACTAAGTTACATTATTTTACGCAAAAATATGGATTAAATCTAATCTCTTTCACACACAGTTGCTGCGACACATTTGCCATGTTTTTTTCTTTTGTGCCTTGCTTAATCTATTTATTTCTCTCTCATATGGGTGATAGTCTGAAAAGGGATTAAGCCTATTCCTAGTGTATATCCTCCTTTCAGTGGAAAAACTAATGGATCACACAATACAAATCACTGTGTAGTCCAGGACTAAGCTGAATCCTTGTCTGGAAAACCACCCCATAAAGCTGTTGAAGGTGGAATAATGATTATTGTCTGAGCTGCATGCTGCAATGTTCTCAATTAAATTAATTAATCTTAATCTCAATTAATGTGTTGGAGCTTTGTGGTGTTTGATGTTACAATTTACCCAAATTAAGATATTATAATTCAAATATCATGAAATATTAAAAAGGACAGTGTCCTCCAACTAGTTTTTTGTGCATACCACTCTACACATTTATTCATTTTTTCTCCCTTCCAATAAAAGAATATATTTTAATATACAACAAAGAGAATGTACTTTAAAATACAACAACTTGGAATTAATCATGATTAATCACAGTATGTTACTTAGACAAACTCAATTACATTTTTAAATCTATTGACACTACTTTGCTCATGCATATTATGACCCTGCAAGATCCTGACTTTGCAAAATCACAGTCTGTGACTAAAAATTTGTTAAGGGCAACATGTTGGTCTTTTAAAAGACTTTGAGTCTCTTCTTATGGTTAGAATAAGCTAAAATTGCCCTCACAGTGGAGATGTTCACACTCTCACCCGGTCTGTGTCACACACAAACACACCCCTGTGGACAGATTCACACACTCACACAGTCACTCACACACACCTGGAACTAACTTCACAGAAGTGAAATGTTCCTCTCTGAACTGTACTCTTACATATTTCATAAATGTATGTGTCGTGTTTGATTATGAAAACATTGTTTTTTGAGAAATCTACCCAACATACTTCACAGAGAAACATGATTTTATCAAAACACCAACAGCTAGTAACATTTACATAAATGTGGCAAACACTGCTGTTTAATTGTGATCATTTATTGATTTATCATTTGTCTAAAGTGCATTTCATAAGAAGAATCAAATTTAAGAAATTTTAAAATGTTTAGCAGTTTTGGATACATCCAGGCCACTGGGTGTCAGTGTAACACCTGAGATAATGGCTGAGTGCTGTACTCTCTTTAATAACAAAAGTGGAAGTTAAACCTCAGACAGGTCTTATCTTCATACTGATGAACTTCAGTCCATAATCATAGCCTTTCCAGTGAAGCCACACATTCCCAATGGCATAGTGTGTGCCATCTTTCCCCCACAGATAAACACCATTAGGATTAGCGTGGTGACAGTTACTGTACCAGAACCCTCCAAGGTAGGACTTGGCACAGTTTACCGTTTCATGAGTGTCCTGGTCTTTGTCGAATGTGGAGAACTTCTGTCCGTTGTTTGCCTCCATAGAGTTCCCTACAAACAGAAGAACACGCTATAAATATCTCATAAGCAACAAAGATAGCTTAGTACAAAGGTACATATATTGTTCTTTTATTTACGTCCTCAATGACACATTAGCTCTATGCACAATGTTTTCTTTCACTTAGTGATTTTTTAAATTTGTGAACCATTTAGAATGTACTATTTAAACTATATTTCTACTAAACTGAGCCAATAGACATTTTAAAGAAAATAAATAAATAACCAACTAACGAAATAATAAAGATAATACCAAAACAAATGAGAAAAAATGTTAAACTTAGTCATTTATGTCTTGAGGATATCTAATATCATATATCATCACTGTCCAATTAAAACCTTTTTTCACCAACCTAAAGTTTTATTGAAATTGTAAAATAAATAGAAATGGACAAAAATGGAGATGCATGTTTTTATCTGGACAGTGAAGATGTGTGGCAAAAGTATGTGAACCTTTAATATTAGCAGATATTCTGAAGGTGGATTTAGTCAGGTGTTTTCAGTTTATGGGATGATCTGGTGATAGTTGCACCACCACTTAAATCTTCACAACACAGTTTAAAAATAAAAAAAAGTTGTTTATGCATATTGATTTTGTTTGCTGTTTCTAAAACACTGTTTGCAAGGTCTGAATGAACTTTGTACTGAGATACACCAGTATTTATTTTTTTTCACATTTTTTCCTACACACTCATACACATTTACAATTTCTATAGATATTTTCCTTTTCTCAACCTCTGAGTTTATCAGATCAGGTGCTATTTACTGTGCCATGGTCTCGGTTCAGACTCAAAAGTGAGCAGGCTGTTGCTGTTGCTGCACCGAGACTGTGTAACGGTCTCCCTCTGGACATTAGGCCTGCACTCTCTGTTAATCCTTTTAAGTCAATGATTTAAACCAATTTTATCGACAAACTTTTGTCTCAGTAAACTGATTTTTTTTTTTTTTTTGCTTGTATAGCACTTTGGTTTAAAATGTGCTTTTTTAATAAATACTAACTAGACACAGAATTACAAACAATGGAGGGTCATATTGTTCTATGAATAAATGCACACTCATCTGTAACACTCTGCATCCGGGTATTATATTTGTATCTTAAGCTCTCCCTAGTGACGATAACATAGTATTGATACTGGGCCTCAAGAATCCCTAACCTTACAGTTGAGGTATTCTGCTTAAATTCATCCTTTTCTGCATCTGAGCCTTAGAGATGGGACAGCACAATTGCATTGCAATGATTGCATCTCCTAGGAAGGAAACGTGATTAGAGACCATATTAAACCTGTCTACCAGTGGTAAGTTTGGAATTAATATACAGATGCATTTAAAGTTTGAGAAAGAATATCTACAGCTTAAACATGTATGAGTATGAATCTATTAATCACCCCTCTGCCCTTTTAGTAGTATTTAATTATCTGTCCAATGTTCCAGCCTCCTCTCTCACCTGCCCCTCCATCTGTGAATGCTCCGAGGTGGAGCCTGTACCCATCAACTTCAGACTCCACAGAGAACGACGAGTACAGAGCGTAAACCTTTACTCCCACAAAGTCCTGCAGATCCACTCTCAGCTCATACTTCCTCTTCCGGGTCAGCTGGTACAGGTTCTCCAATCCTGAGAGGGGTGGCAAAGATGTTATTAAACCATTGTTGATATAAAAGGGACACAGACTAGCTGCGGGAACTGGGCTGATTGACTTATTACACCTGTGAAGTACTAGCAACTCAGGGGCTGTGCCCAATAAGTAACCTTAGTTGTTAATTGCAGCTGGCTATGATCTAATAAGCAAATGGCCACAGCAACCCTAGTGGTTAGGAGTAGTATACAGGGATGATGAGGGGGCTGGGCCCTACGTGGGATATTTACATACCTTTTTCCTGTGTATAATTACAATAAAACATTTATATCATAATCCATTTATTTACATGAGCACTCAGTTCTTTTTACAAGTGTTTATTTATTGTTTTAATACATTCCAATCACAAGACATCTTTGAATTCCTAAATAAACCAGTTAAGGCTTCACAGACAGGGTCCACCACATGAAGTTGACTAAATTTCAGAATTCATACATGCTCTCATTTGTGTATGTGTTATTGACCACTGCGCCACAGGGAGGTACATAGAGAGTACAACTGGGTAAAGGGGTGGGAAAACCAAACAAAGGAATGACATAACAGTGTGCTTAAACAAAAAATGAGGTTACAAGAAAGTATTTAACATCAATAAGAGATGTTACACAAAAACTCAGCCAACTGGGTGAGGTTAGCAATCTGCACAACATTATTTCTTGTTTCTGTTTGTTCTCTGGCCTTGTGTTGATTAAAGACATTTATTTTATTTTCTCTTTTTTGGCCAATGGGAACAACCTGTAAGTCCCATCATTCAATGTGGCACTACAAATTTACTCTTGGGATTGTGTTTACTCTTGTGTTCCTGATGTTGAGCCATGTTCTTAAGTACAGCACTCAGCAGGTGAGCCTAATCAGCTTCATTAACACAGAGGAGTCTGGGAAATAGAGTTCCTATGGCTACTGGCTCTACACACAATTGTCTTCATTATATAAATATCCATCCATTATCTGTAACCGCTTATCCAATTTAGGGTCGTGGGGGGTCCAGAGCCTACCTGGAATCATCGGGTGCAAGGCGGGAATACACCCTGGAGGGGGCTCCAGTCCTTCACAGGGCAACACAGACACACACACATTCACTCACACCTACGGACACTTTCGAGTCGCCAATCCACCTGCAACGTGTTTTTGGACTGTGGGAGGAAACCGGAGCACCCGGAGGAAACCCACGCAGACACGGGGAGAACACACCAACTCCTCACAGACAGTCACCCGGAGCTGGAATCAAACCCACAACCTCCAGGCCCCTGGAGCTGTGTGACTGCGACACTACCTGCTGCGCCACCGTGCCGCCCTATATAAATATCATATTTTTGTATCAGAAATTTCAATATGATATTTTAATGGACCATTTATCATGAGATCAATCATTTTCACAAAAACTGAGAATACCAAATTAAATATAGCTTTGTTTGCAATTTTAGATTTACAAATGTTCTTTTTAAAATTCCACTTCAGTTCAGATGAAAAATCAGACGATTTTTCAGTTTCAATTTCAAATGTAGTGTTTTTCAGCAGTGTTTCTAATTAATTTTGAATGATATTGTGTAGTCATTTCTCACCCAGCCAATATTCTCCGTATTTGTTTCCAAATCCCTTTCTGTACTGTTCCCATGGACGGTAGAAGTTCACACTGCCGTCCATTCTCCTCTGAATGACCTGCAGTAGAGATTAGATTCTTCATTTCTGAAGTGGAATCTAAGAATAACAAAAATATATCACAAAAATATGTTCTGCAATGTAACATTTTCTTAATTTTCTTTACTTTGCCAGACCACAGCTGGTCATTCAGTTTTCAGGGGAAAATACTCTTTAAGATGTTCAGTGACTGATTTAATATTTAATGTGAACCATTTACTCCTATAATACGCTAAGGTTCCGAATAAAATACAAATTAAAATATTAAAAAAGGAAATGTATAATTAAAAGCAAATATACATTGAGTATTTAGAAAATGCCATACGAGTACATAATGAACAATTCCTAAAGATCTGATTGGAACTGACCCTTAATTATGTAATGAAATATATATATACAAACATACTGTCCACCTCCCATCCTTTGCTTGGCCCTCCTCACAGCCCATGTCACAGTACACCTGCACAGGTGCGCCCCCTGTGGGGAAGATGGTGTAGACCCCACTAACTTTACGCCCTGTAGTGTAGACATCAGAACAGTCTGTGGGAAACAAATACTGAGAGACAGAGGAACTGCCCAACAGCAGGGGGAGCACTAGGACCAGAAATATTCTGTTCTGGAGAGAGAGAGAGAGAGAGAGAGAAAATACATAATAACGTGGATAATATTACATTACAGATATCTTAAACAATTAATGACAAAAACAGCCCAAATTAAAATAAGTTATAAGGTATATATTTTAATATGCTTTTGCTTTTTTATGGGCATCTATTTTAATCTGCTACTATATATTTTTATTATTTTACAGTGTCATAAGTAGGGCGGCACGGTGGCGCAGCAGGTAGTGTCGCAGTCACACAGCTCCAGGGGCCTGGAGGTTGTGGGTTCGATTCCAGCTCCGGGTGACTGTCTGTGAGGAGTTGGTGTGTTCTCCCCGTGTCCGCGTGGGTTTCCTCCGGGTGCTCCGGTTTCCTCCCACAGTCCAAAAACACACGTTGCAGGTGGATTGGTGACTCGTGAGTGTGTGTGTGAATGTGTGTGTGTCTGTGTTGCCCTGTGAAGGACTGGCGTCCCCTCCAGGGTGTATTCCCGCCTTGCGCCCGAGGATTCCAGGTAGGCTCTGGACCCTCCGCGACCCTAAATTGGATAAGCGGTTACAGATAATGGATGGATGGATGGAGTGTCATAAGTAGAAACACAATTAACAATAACATTGAAAAATACAAACAGTTAAAATTCACTTTATAAACTCATTTACACTTGAGTAAATACAATCCTGGTCCAGGGTGATTATATCACAGTAAAGAACAGGCCAGAGGCAAATAACTCACTCTCATTGTTCTTTCCAGCTGTTGTTTCCAGGTTTAAAAGTTGCAGACTGTAGTCCACCTGCTGCTCTGCATAGTTTGTTTACCCTTTAAGCCCTTATCCTCTTCCACTGATGAAGGACTAAAGGACGACTGACACACACACTGTGAAACAACAGATGAGCTACTGACTTTACATTTACAAGGTGGACCAACGAAGGAGTGTCTCACACAGGGTTTAAATACTCTCCGGTTTACTGCTGTTACTCCACTGCTGTGATACACAGCTGATTAAAACAGCGATAATACAGTGATATTAAGTTTAAATCTATTTTTAAGAATCAAAACAGTAAAGTAAAGATTTGAACGTTGTACTAAAATCTCTCCTGTAAGCTTTCTCTGACCCAAACTTAAGTGTCTAGACTGCAATTCTTTTAAACTCTCAGACCCCTTTTAAACACAGCACCTGTGTCATGAGGAAATGTCCTTGAGGAAACTGTGCACACTGACAACAAAATATAAGTTCATTTGATTTGTGCTTATACTATAAAAAGTATATCACACAAAATCATTGTAAATCTGCTCAAAATATTTTGTATTTCCCCGTATGAGATCACTAAATGAGCATTTTGAAATAATCCATCAAAAGCTGCATTTATTGACTAGAGTTAAGATGATTCCCTTAATGACTTTATACTGCGTAAGCATTAATCAGCTGAACTTCACCCATCAGGTTGAGTAATAGTGCCCACAACCTTTTTGCTCCTGATATAAAGGGTAATAATAATAAAGAGCAATATAACATTATATTTTGATCAGTAATTCTAATCTCCCTTTGATTTTGTTTTGATCTTAATCCAACCTTTGTTTAAAGAAGGTCAGTGGGGGACAAAGCAAAAATGGAGCAGAAACAAGTTGTGAATATACTTTGTTTGTCATGGCAGCTTGAGTAGAGCGAAGAGGTTTAAATTTGTTGAGTGCCATGCTGTTTGAGTAGCTCGAGGAGTTTTGAGTTTGTGGAGCACAAGGCAATTTGAATTTGTGGAGAGAGGCAATTTGAGTAGGGTGAGGAGGTTTGAGCTTGTGGAGCGCAAAAGCCACATAAAGTTTGGAGATCTGTATCCAAAGGTACATGTGCAGGTGCTGGTCATAAAATTAGTTGAAAATATCAACTTTTTAAATCATGAAAAAATTTAGTGAAACTTTATATTATACTTATTCATTACACACAGACTGATATATTTCAAGTGTTTATTTCTTTTAATTTGATGATTATAACTGACAACTAATGAAAACCCCAAATTCAGTATCTCAGAATATTAGAATATTGTGAAAAGGTTCACTACTGAAGACACCTGGTGCCACACCCTAATGAGCTAATTAACTTAAAACACCTGCAAAGGCCTTTAAATGTTCTCTCAGTCTAGTTCTGTAGGCTACACAGTGATGGTGAAGACTGCTCACTTGACAGTTGTCCAAAAGATAACCATTGACACCTTACACAAGCAGGGCAAGGCTTTATTTGTAAAGCACTTTAAAAACAACAGAGGCTGCAACAAAATGCTGAACACTGCAGGTATAAAACAAAATATAAAACACAGAACAGTAGACCAATAAAACAACATACCAATAAAACAATATAAGCAATAGACAGTAAAAAGTAAATTTAAATAAAACCACACACAAATAAGATGCAAAAATAAAATTTATGTTAAATTAAAAGCCAAGGAATAAAAGAGCACAGGCAGCCAGTGGAGGGAGGCCAGAATGGGAGTTATGTGCTCCCTCTTACGTGACCCCATTAGCAGCCGGGCAGCCGCGTTCTGCACCAACTGGAGGCGTTTGAGGAAGGACTGGCTGACTCCAAAATAAAGTGCATTACAGTAATCCAGCCGAGATGTAATGAAGGATGGATTACTGTTTCAAAGTGCACATGTGCTAAAATGGACTTCACCTTCGCCACCTTCCTTAGGTGATAAAAGCAGGACCTCATTACAGCGCCAATCTGGCTATCCAGTTTAAAATCACTGTCCATTTTAAAACCCAGGTTAGAGATTACTGTCCTCTCATACTGCTTAAGGGGGCCCAATTCAACAGGGGGGTGGGCTCCACAGAAATCAATGGGACCAAACACCATCACTTCTGTATCTTCATTAAAATTTAAAAAGCTTACAGACATCCAGGCTTTAATGTCCTCGAGACATAAGAGAAGAGGTTTAATAGAAAAGGCATCTTTCTTCTTCAACGGGACATAAATCTGGGTGTCATCAGCATAACAGTGGAAGGCGATGCCATGTTTTCTTAAAATGGAAGCCAGTGGAAGCAGATAGAGAGAGAACAGTAGAGGTCCTAAGATAGAGCCCAGAATAGAGTTCTGTCTGTCAATATGACTTAAACCATTCCAAAGCCATTCCATCCCCCCACCACATAATCACCAGAGTCATTGGACAGGAGGATATCATTAAATACCCTAATAAGCGCTGATTCTGTACTATGATGGGTTTTAAAACCAGACTGAAAGACCTCCAGGATATTTTGTTCATACAAATTAGATTTCAGCTGGGCATAGACAATTTTTTCCAATATTTTTGAAATAAAATGCAGCTTGGAAATTGGCCTATAATTAGCCAGAACTATGGGATCAAGACCAGGCTTTTTAAGCAGGGGATGCACTACTGCATGTTAAAAACTCATGGGAACAACACCAGAGGACAAACTGCTGTTGATAATGATTAAAACCTGCTGCCCTATACTGGGAAAAACCTCTTTAAAAAAGTGAGGAGGCACAGCATCATATGGGGATCCTGAAGGCTTTATCTGGCCCACCACATCTTCTAGGTTCGACAGAGTCACCGGCTCAAATTTTTTAAACACAGCCAGGCTTGGGGCAGTGTCAGATGGGTGTGAAAGGCAGGAGCTGTTATAAGAGCTCTGGCAGTGACAACCTTATCTATGAAAAAGTGCAGAAAATGATTACCTGTTTCAGGGGAATCTTCCAAGCAGAGTGGCTGAGGGGCCTTTAGAACAGAGTCAATGGTCTTAAACAGTACATGTGGGTTATGCTGATTTGTGATTATAATTTTGGCCAGATATTCCCTTTTAGCTTATTTAATAATGTTTAGATAATGTTGTAGGAAACAATTTTATTACTTTGTGTTAGTGGACAAATGTCCTTAAATGATGATTAGTTAAAATTAGAAAGTATAATTACATATTCATTGTATGAAACCTTGTATTTTATATGCACTCATATGAATGATTAACCAGTATTTACCCATGTAGTAAACAGTTTAGATCCTGCACAATGACTGGCATGATGACTACCTTTCTAAATTCTTAAACATTTAACATTGAACAGATGTGCACTTTAAGCTGTGATGATATATGCTGTGATGATTTATGCTGATATAAATCACAAGTGTTAAGCTTAGGAGGACCCTGAAGTCCATTAGGGACTCCCCTAAATTTTGGTGACATGGAAGGAGGCATGGGAAAGGAAAGGTTTGTCACCCTAGCTAATAATGAATGTTTTTGGGGTCAACGGGTGCATGTGAAACTGGCACGAGAGCTGAGTACTAACATGTCTTATTATGCATATTAATATATGTTAATCAGCCAGAAACGCCTTACCAGCAGGGATACACGTCATAGGGGGTATAAACTGTGGAGTCAGATGGGGGAGAGGTCAGAACTTTACTTGGGAAGGGTATCAGACTGTTTTCATGTATTGTTCTCTTGGATCCAATATTGTTAAATAAATACTTTGATTTGCTTTGAACTTCACTCGACTGGTTTCTGTGACGCTTCCGGAACGAGCACGTCTCCCCGAAGAGGGAGGGTGTATTTTGGACCTTTTGGATATTTTTAAATTTTAATTACTTTGAGAACGGTCCAAAAGAACATTTTAATCTTCAATTGGTGACCCCGACGTGCGGAAGGTCGACAATTAGGACGACTTCGGACTCCTTTCCACTCGCGGCCGAAATGAATTAAGGTGGGTGTGCAGACCCTGTTTTATTCAAATTCTGCATATTGGACTTTTTAAATTGGAGTGGTGCGGAGGCCCGACGGCGGTCCGGAGTGGGGTATTGAGCAAATCAATTTATTTTAAAAATATGTTTTTATAATTTTTTATCAGTTTATACATTTGGGGTTGCTTGTTTGAAACAATTAATTATTAAATTTTAAATATAATAGATGGATGCTGGTTCCCATCTTTGAGACAGAGAGGTGGTCCTCCACTCGGAACCTGACGAGGTTTCGAGTTTATTGCCTGGTCGAAAGGTTCGTCCATGAGAGTTCGTCTCCTCTGAAGTATAATCACGCGGACGCTGTTCCCGCAGATTTTATATTTAGTCGCGGACGCTGTACCCTTGAGCGGAAGCTGTTCCCGCAAATGTTATATTTTCGGACGCTGTTCCCGAGATTTTATATTGGTGGAAGCTGTTCCCACCAGGTTTTGTTGTATTTTAATGAAATTTGATTGTGTATTCATGTTTTATATCTGTTCTAAGAGGCGGTGCCATTCTTAGAGGCTGTTTACATGAGTGTTGTGTATGTTTCTGCTCGCTAGAGGGCGATAGAGGATTGCATAAACTGGTTGATTTATTTGAGCAAGAGCACCTGCTCAGATTTAAAAATTCTGTTTCTTTCTTTTTGGGGTTTATTTGCATTTATATTGGTGATTTAGACTTCTTGTGGATAAAAATATATTTTGTATTTCGTTTACTGCTTATTGTACTAAGAATCGTATTTTTCCGGTTCAGTTTGCATTTTTTGACTGTGGTAGTTTGTGTTAAAAATTTATTTTCTGCTTCGGTTTCAATTTTTCGTTCATCATAACATATTTTGTAACCTGCTTGCTATTTCAGTAGTTCTCAAAAATTTTGCTTTCACTTGTTATAATATAACTTGTAATTTGATCGCCTTTTTAACGGTGTGCTGATGATGTTCGTTCTGTTTGGCTGGAACTCTTTCTCAACATATTAGGCACGTTTGTGGCTTGTTGACTGTTAAGTGTGTCCGGTAACTTGTTTTCGTACCTAAAATATAGTCGTTGGTTTAATTCTGTATTGTGAGATAATTGTCCTGCTTTTTTAGCTTTTTCCAACTACTATAAACTCTATTTCGTATATTGGCGTGTTATTTGCTTCTGACTAATAAGCTTTTTCGGTCCGTGGGCCGGTTTGATAATTAATGTAAATTAGGCTTCACTTGCTTTTAGATTGAATACTGTGTTTGAAGACACGCTTATGTTTTTTATCCACCTGTGAAATTCTTCACAGGGCTGAGGTGGTCCTGCTTTTATTGGCTGTGTTTAAACCTGACTTTAAAACTTGGACTTTTTTTTTCTTTTCTATATACCGTCCGGAGAGCGCTAAGTGTTGCGTGGGCGCTGTGTGGGGGAGACCCTGGGAAACTGTTTTAATTCACTCTGAATTGTGATGAAACCTTGCGGTGTTAATTGATTTGCAATTAAAGAGTGAACTAGAACGAAGACCCATTCAGGTGAGATCCAATTTTTTTTCAATCAGCTCCCTTTTTTTAATCAGCTCCCAACATGGCTACTACTAGGGACTTGCATAATGAATTAAAAGCCATTTACGGCGTGGGGAATTGGGAATGGAAACCGTTAGTTCAGCAAATTGAAATGATCGCTGAGGGAGTGAAAAATGGAGTAATAAATTTGAAAATGCGGGATATTGTGCACAAAAGTGTGCTCAAGAGATTTGATAACTGGGTTAAAACACACACAGGGGACACTGTATCTTTGATAACCTGCATTAATCAGTTGAAAAGAGAAAAGGAGCAAATATTACGTCAGGCTGAAGTAGAGGTTAGTAGGGCTAGCCTTTTCAACAGAGCTAAGGCAAAGAAAAGTTTGAAAATAGCTAAAACGGACATTGCGGAGTTAATAGCTGTTAAAATGGCGTTTCTCAGTATCACCCCGCAGCTCGTTACATTGAAAACACCAGATCCGTCACATTTGGAGGCTGTATCACTTACTGCCGAGAAGGCGGAAGTGGAAAGTGAGTATACAAAACGCGAGGGGGAGGAGCCTACAGCTCCGCCTCCGCCATACAACTTAGGCCACGTCCCACCACCTGATACTATCCTGCCTGTCTTTAGTGTAGACTCAGGCACAGTGAGTTTACAGACAGACACAGAAGGGAGGGGCTCTGCTTGTCAGCAGGCGGCCCACAGCGTCACACACACAAACGCACACACAGATGATCCATTTCAATTGCGAAGGCCACATGAGTCAATTTCAATTGCACACACAAATATTAACACCGACTGTTCTGACCTTATAGATACCACAGGAAATTATATAGATCAGGATAAACCGCGCCTTGCCTATAAACAAACACTGACAACACCATTTAAGAACCCGATACCACGTAAAAATAAACAAAACATCAGGATTAAAGCAGATTTAGAAGAACATGTCACAACTGACGAATCTGACCATGATGAGGGACATATAGCAGATGATGAGGACAGTGCGAATGGACGATGTGGTGATAGACGGATTACTGATTTGAACAATACATTGCGTGCCATGGAAAACCTCATACTAGAAGAAAAGAGACAATTGGACTTAAAACAACAGACTTTAGAATGCGACATGCACACCTCAGACAAAACATTTTGAGACGAAGCACCAGACCCCGACACCCGCCTGACAGGTATAGGACTGACACTAACGTCGGCACTATACTTCCATTAGTGGCCACTAGTACAGGAACATATAAATATGTACCATTATCATTGACTGATGCACAGACTTTGGTCGATCAGCTTCCGCCTTTATGTAGTGGAGCGGCTGCCTGGTTAAGAAAGCTGGACAGTCTGACAGGTGGCATGACTCTAGCACTTGGGGATTTTAGAAACATTATTAAAAGATCGACTACTTCCATGGAAGCAGCTGAAATAGAGAGACAGGCTCAGACATCTACTCAACCTAATTATGATCTTTTCCACACTCACTCGCAGCGCCTCACTGACGTTATGAGAGAGATGTGGCCAATCAGAGCAGCATCCAAAATCCCATCATCTGCCTGGGATGAAAAACTTGGCCCAGGGGAATATATGGGTAAAGCAGTTGAGGATTGGACTAACACTACAGGGATTCACCCTGCTAGGGAGCAGCAGGTGGTTTGGTTTAGAACTGCAGTTTTGAAAGGCTTGCCAGCCCTCATAAAGGACAAAATTGAGGACAATCCTAATATGGGCCCTGACGCACCACATGACCTGTGGGTTAGACACGTTTTGTTCCATATGAACAAATATAAGGAAAAATTAGATAATAAAGACAAGGAGACACTTAAGTTACAAAGAGACCTACTAACTGTTCAACTAGCAGAAGCCAGGAAATCTATAAATGATAATAAAAAGCAAATAAAGTCTGACACCATGATGCCTATGACTGCACCACCACCAACTATGCAATCACCACAAACATTCATGAACACAAACACATACATGCCAACCCAACCAGGGCCACCACAAAACCCACCGTATAATTATGGACCAAGTCCATATTTCCCATACCAGCCCTACTCAGGGGGCAGGGGGCGGGGTAATGGTAAGTGGAGGGGCGGGGTAATGGTAGGTGGAGGGGCAGGGTCCGCCGCCGGACAGAGGCGTGCCTAAGATGTGGAGCCATGGACCACTGGGCGGCACAATGTAGGGCACCACCCTTTACTGACACCAGCTATCCACATCAGGCACCACACCCACAGGCGGCACCAAAATCGGAGCCATCACATCTTCCTGCTGGCCAATACAGCATGGAGCCATGGGGTGGACATTGACGGGGCCCAGAGGAGCACCAGGACAGCAGGGCCAGGGCAGAACCCATGCTGTCATTAACTGTGGGGGCCTCCGAAATCCTTTTTCTGGTAGACACGGGAGCCACATCGTCAGCCATCAACACAGTATTACCCGCACATCTGATGAGCGAACACACTGTGCAATAAGGGGCTTCTCAGGGACATCTACATCACTGACAAAAACAAGACATTTGCCAGTCAGTACTGGTACACAGACTGTGTCACATTCATTTCTAATTGCTCCACAAGCACCCTTGAACATTTGTGGTAGAGACTTGTTGATGAAAATGGGAGTCACTATTTTATGCCAACCAGATGGGATTACACTTACGTGGTTGGACGGACACAAAACTGTGGCAGTGGTGGGGTACACTGATGGTATGTACCTGATGAGGCCTCAGCAGGATGAGTCGGTAGACATTTACTGGGGTTTAGTGACTGGACAGACGGACCCGTCACCACGACTCATTGCCTTGTTCCACCAGTGGTCGCCTTGGATTACAGCCATCCAAGCTATGTCCAGCTATGTCCCTCCGCCCGACCCATTCCATGACACCCTGTTCTATGATGTAGGGGGAGATTTAACTTACTATGAAGCTTTTCAAACAGAATTAGAGGGCACACAGTGGTCGGTTGACACCACAGAGATTTATGTGGGTCCTGAAGGGGTGGCATCTCCTGTTTCACTAACACCACAACAACACAATTGGTACAAACTGTCTGACATGGCGGCACCACACATTTCATTAGCTCTCCATCCGAGACACGAGGCCAAGCAGTTGGTCCCTATGGTAAAAAGAGCAAATGAGGCCACGGATTGGGTCTGGACCCAGCTGCCTGGTGTCATGTTTTAACAGTCAACACAGACATATCACATCACTGATAACTCATCCATCCAAGTCACATTGCACCATCAATTGCTGCCTAGACACCATGGTTGTGAGGACTCTGATCATCCACAGACGGAGGCATTATTAGCATCACTACCTGACACATTGTGGTCCACAGGACCAGATGATGTAGGATACACTAATCAAACGCCTGTCTCTTTTTGTATGAATATTACACAACCAATTTGGATTCCCCAATATAAACACAAGCCAGATGCTGTTGAATGTTTGGATAAAACGGTCCAGGCTTTGGTGGAGGCCGGAGTTCTGGAACCGTGTCAATCAGAATGGAACACACAGATTCTGCCGGTTCCGAAAAAGGAGCCTGGCCAATATCGGATGGCCCATGATTTAAAAGCCGTGAATGCAGCTTTGGCTACTGCCACTGTTCCGGTTCCTAACCCGTACACCGCTCTGTCGGAACTAGGTCCAGACATGAAATGGTTCACTTGCATTGATTTGGCTAACGCATTTTTCTGTATTCCGCTGGCAGAACACTGCAGAGATATATGTGCATTCACACACAAAGGCATACAATACAGATACACTAGATTACCTCAAGGTTTTGCTCTGTCTCCAGGATTGTTTAATCAGGCCCTGAGGCGGAGTCTGGACTCATGCCAACTGCCAGAAGGCTCCTTATTGATACAATATGTTGATGATATTGCTTTGGCGGCTAAAACACCGGAAATCTGCCTTGAAGCAACCAAGGCAGTTCTTCAATGCTTAGCAGACGCGGGGTACAAGGTATCCAAACAGAAATTACAGTGCTGCAGATCTAGGGTTACTTTCTTAGGGAGAGTAGTAACACAGGGTTCCACGGACTTGTCCGCCACACACCGGTCCGCTATACTGTCACACACAAAACCTGAAACTGTGAAAGACATGTTAGCATTTTTAGGACTGACTGGCTACAGCAGACAATACATTCCTGACTTTGTCGGACGTACACAACCTCTTAGAAACATGGTGAAATCTCTAGGGATGAGAAATTTGTCTGGTAAGCTCACCTGGACGGTGGAGTCGGAACAGGCGTTTATAGACGTTAAACAAGCCTTATCCGTTGCAGTTGACTTAGCCAGACCTGACTATTCATTACATTTTTACATGGATGTTTCTGAAACAGACACTGTGATTAATGGTGTACTGTTTCAGAAAAAGGGGGAAGGTAGAGCAGTACTAATGTATTTAAGTGTCCCATTGGACCTTATAGAGAGGAGACAACCACAGTGCACAAGACATGTAGCAGGACTGACTAAATTAGTACAGAAAACAGCACATCTAGTAGCAGGATACCCATTGCACATTCTAACCACACACGGAGTAGTAGCGTACATAAACTCACAGATGTTCACACTCACTCCATTGAGACAGAGACGCATTCACAAAGCATTGACTGCACCCAACATCACCTACACACACAGAGGAGTTAATATGGCAGATGGGATGTTGGAAGGTCCACCACACGAGTGTGAGAAACAGGTGGAATGGCAAGGAAAAGTAAGACCAGACTTACAAGCCACACCCATTCCAGGGTCATGGAATTTATGGACGGATGGGTGTGGGTTGTTGTAGAAAACAATTTTATTACTTTGTGTTTGTTGACAAATATCCTTAAATGATGATTAGTTAAATTAGCATACTCATTGTGTGAAATCCTGTACCCTATATGCATTTATATGAATGACTAACCAGCATTTACATTATGAATTACTTACACATGTAGTTAAACATTTTTGCTTGATCCTGCACTACTTACTCATATGATAATTACTCCTAAAGACATATTATAAGCTAACTTCACTATATGGCATGATAACTTGATATTGACACACAGTTTTAATTCTTAACGTCTAACCTTGAACAGATGTGCACTCCAGAATTATAACACACTGACATCATAGTGTTGGGCATGGAGGCGCTGATCTGTAGCTTCTGTTTGTGGCCTTGAAGTGTCTATTTCGGACTCCCTAAATTTTAGTCTCTTGGGAAAAAGTGCTGAGAAGAGAGGCCCATTGTCAGCCTGGCCAGATAAAGAATGTCTTCAGGGTCACAACAGGCACCTGAATATTGCACGTGAAGAGCTGAGTACTAACACGTGAAATTATGCATATTAATATACGCTAATCAGCCAGAAACGCCTCACCACAGGCTATACGTCATCTGGGGTATAACTTGGAGTCAGATCATGGGAGGTCAGAATTTTCACTTGGGAGGGGTATTAGACTGTTCTCAATATGTAAGTTCTCCTGGATCCAGTATTTTGGTAAATAAATACTTTGATTTGCTTTGAACTTCACTCGACTGGTGTCTAGCTCCAGGAAGGTTTCCATTGCCAGATTCTCATGGACATGAGATTCAAATTGATTACACAGATATGATTGAACCCATTAGGAGATATAGATATCTCCTGGTCGTTGTAGATAGATTCTCGGGGTGGGTAGAGGCACTCCCCACTCTGAGGGAAGATGTAAAATCAGTCTGTAAGTTCCTGATTAATTGTTGGATTCCGAACCATGGGTTTCCTAGGAAAATTTTTTCAGATAACGGGAGTCATTTCACGAGTAAAACACTGCAGTGGGTGGAGCAGTCGTTGGGGCTGCGCCATAGCTATGGTTGTGTGTATCATCCTGCTTCACAAGGTCAGGTGGAGAGGATGAATCAAAATTTGAAATCAAAATTAGCTAAGATTACACTGACCACGGGCATGAATTGGCTCGATGCCCTACCAATTGCCCTGATCAGTATTTGGAGTTCATTAATAGAAGCACAGGCTTCTCCCCATTTGAACTGGTGAGAGGCGTAGCATTTCCAGGCCCGAAAACAAGACTGAGTCCTGATGTGGGCTCGTCTGGGATAAACACAGATGAGTATCGTCAACTGTTTTTGAAACTAAAATCAGTGTGTGAGGAACTATCTGTGCAGGTACGGAGAAACAGAGGAGGAGACGAGGAGCATGAGATACCTCCTGAGGTGGCCGTCGCTCCATGGGTGTATCTGAGAGCCATCAAGCGAAAGTGGTCAGAACCTCGCTGGACAGGCCCATTCCAGGTGACAGAGAGAACCAGCCACGCGCTACGACTCAAGGGTAAAGGCAGCTCATGGTACCACCTGTCTCAGTGCAAGCCAGCACTGCCACCAGAGGAGCACCAGACGGAGAAGCAAGCATCTAATTAGTAACAAGTGCCAGCTGGACACTCTGCGAACAACAGGTGTCACCGGAGAGCTGTCTGAAGCTGTTGAAGATCCAGAACACATTATTATTTTCTTTACAGGTTGTCGTGGACTATTATTTTTTACAGGTTGCTTGGACTGTTAATTTTTTCCTTTTTTGCAGGTTGAACTTTCTAAACACATTGTAAAAAAAAAAAACGCACCCTGTAACTTTAACACTTAAACATATAAGGGTTTAGATAATATTTTCTTAATTAGAAGGGAACTTAGAGGGGAAACATATTGATTGTTTAATGATGGCTTGGTATGGTAAAAGGGGATGCGACAGGACAAAATACAGACAACATTACCAACCAGTACTTCCTCCTGATATTCCGATATGGCTCCAGGTAACCATAACCATTACTCTATTGAGTATAATGATAATAACACTGGCCATGGTCTTCACACAGGAACAATTAACAACGGTAGAGGGAACAGTTGTCAATATTTCAGCAATCGTACGCCCGGCAAACGCGACAATTAAAGACCTGACATCACAGCTAAATAGAACTAAACGATCAACCATCTCTCAGCCTAAATCTAAATGCATCAGACGCTGGGGAGGTATAGAATTAGATTATTATTGGGGTGAGACAACCGCATGGACAGTGAACTTATGTGAAGTGGTTAAATGTGGTACAAATCAGCTGGGGCATAAGGGGGAGCCGGTGTATTTGTGTTGGTCTCGTAACGACAATATTAAGTGTAATCAAAACACCGACCAAGCAGCTTATAAGGCTAGACCTTGTAACAAATGGGAAGATGTGATGAGGTCAACACATGTTAATTGGAATCCGACTACACGTCGGGCGACTCGTGAACGGGAGAAATGGGAAAAACTTAACATACAGAGGGATAATGGTCCAATAACCAATTTGATAACTATTGCATTGGAATGGCAAGCCGACCCTAATGGGGAAAAGTCTTCAGCATTTTTCATAGGGGTCGGGGTAGATGTAAGTGGTAATGACCCTGTGGGATGGATTAAGGTCAGAGTTAGAAATAAACCAACAGCCGACACCGTTGAGGACACAAAAAACATGACAGACAACACTGGGGGGAATTGGTCTATATTGGGGACAGATTATTCTACATGGACAACCGAACAAATCGTAAAATTAAGCACAGGGTTTGAAGGGAGTAACTTATGGATTAAATGGATAAATGCGCAAGCCAGAGAAGCTAACATGGACGGGTGCATAGCATGTGCGGCAGCCAGACCAACATTGTTTTTAGGTTCAGCCCCATTATTTCCTAGGGAAGACCCAATAGGTTTTAAGTGTATGATTAACTTAACACATATGGCTAATCCAGTTAATTGTACTGCCTTGGTAAACATTTTTCCAGTCATAGCAAACAACACCGGGTCAGGGCCGTTCAAGATTCCTGAATCAGGTAACTTCACTTGTTTTAATCATACAGCAGGTGACGTGACACGGAGTGCAAAACACTTAGGTAAAATAAATCCTAAATGGTGCCACACTATATTTAATCATGACTCCGGTAACTATATAGGACCATGGGCTAGAGCAAGACTGTATTATTATTGCGGAGGGTTAAATCTATTGCTAAGACTACCTACGGATAGTCATGGCCTTTGTGCTATGGTTAGATTCATTTCCCCAATCACTATGTATGGCGTGCACAAACCCACTCCTAATCACAATAGGCTTAGACGATCAGGTGACTATAAATTTGACTTAACTAAAAACACGCCCACTTATATAGACGCGATAGGAATTCCTCGCGGAGTGCCAGACGAACATAAATTGGTAGATCAGATAGCGGCAGGATGGGAAAGTATTTTCATTCGGATCACACCAAACAAGAACGTTGATAGAATTAATTACGTAAATTACCTAGTAATGAGACTGGCTAACATTACTGGAGCAGCAATAACTGGTTTATCAGAACAACTATCTGCAACTTCATTAATGACCATAAAAAATCGTATATCTTTAGATATGGTACTCGCTAATCAGGGTGGCGTTTGTCATATGTTCGGAGATGTATGCTGTACTGTAATTCCAAATAATACGGCCCCAGATGGAAAGGTGACTAAAGCCTTAATAGCCCTAAAATCTCTGTCTAGAGAGATGGCAGAAAACACGGGAGTAGACAATCCAATAACTAAGTGGTTAGAGAGAACTTTTGGACAATGGAAAGGCGTGTTCATATCTATGGCTTCAGCCGTAGCGGTATTTGCCGCTATTTTAGTCACGTGCGGATGCTGCTGTGTTCCTTGTATTAGGTCTCTGATAGAGAGAACAACACGTATGATGGAGGGCAAAGATCATCCACCACCATATATGTTAACAATGTTGGAGTGTGCGGAAGAGCGTGAGGAATTACTACTGTAGAACAAGTAGTTTGGGAGACAACAAACAGGGAAATAATGTTACTTCCTCCTGTTGACATGGTTAAATTTTGGCCGCCTGGGGGCAGAAGAGGCAAGTGGGAGAATTTTTCCTGTCAAATAATTGGTTGGTTGGCTGCCCGACAGGTTTTCGCTCTCACAGGTTAAACACATGTCAAAAACATGTTTGGAGGATTTAGAGTGTGATAAGGGGGAATTGTTGTACGAATCAATTTTATTACTTTGTGTTAGTGGACAAATATCCTTAAATGATGTTTAGTTAAAATTAGAAATTATAACTACATATTCATTGTATGAAACCTTGTATTTTATATGTACTCATATGAATGACTAACCAGTATTTACACATGCATTTAAACAGTTTAGATTCTGCACTGGCATGATGACTCACCTTTCTAAATTCTTAAACACTTAACATTGAACAGATCTGCACTTTTCAGGCTTTTAGAAGACACACATTAATTACAAGTGTTAGCCAGGACAGCTGAACTTTAGGGCCATTTTGACCTGAAGTGCATTAGTGACTCCCCTAAATTTTGGTGACAGAAAAGGAGTGTGGGAAGAAAAGGTACTTGTCACCCTGGCTAATAATGAATGTTTTGGGGTCACAGGTGCATGTGAAACTTGCACGCGAGAAAGTTGAGTACTAACATGTCTTATTATGCATATTAATATATGTTAATCAGCTAGAAACGCCTCACCACCAGGCTATACGTCATCTGGGGTATAACTGTTGGAGTCAGATCTTGAGAGCTCAGAACTCTACTGGGGAAGGCCATTAGACGGGTTTCATGTATTGTTCTCTATCCAATATTATTAAATAAATACTTTGATTTGCTTTGAACTTCACTAGACTGGTTTTTGCAAAGCTCCCGGAACGAACACGTCCCCCAAAGAGGGGGGTGTATTTTGGACCTTTTGGATATTTTTAAATTTTAATTACTTTGAGAACGGTCCAAAATAACATTTTAATCTTCATAGCGTACATAAACTCACAGATGTTCACACTCACTCCATTGCGACAGAGACGCATTCACAAAGCATTGACTGCACCCAACATCACCTACACACATGAAGGAGTTAATATGGCAGATGGGATGCTGGAAGGTCCACTACATGAGTGTGAGGAACAGGTGGAAAGGCAAGAAAAAGTAAGACCAGACTTACAAGCCACACCCATTCCAGGGTCATGGAATTTATGGACGGATGGGTGTGGGTACAGGGCAGATACAGGTGAAGTCAGAGCAGGATACGCAGTAGTTCAGGAAGCAAAGGGGGAAACATATGAGTTTCAGACAGTTATAGCAGAGGAGGTGAAACAAAACCCATCAGCACAGAAGGCAGATCTGCTAGCAGTAATTTCAGCATTAGAAGTGGCAGAAGGAAGGGACGTCACTATTTATTGTGACTCAGCGTATGTAGTAACAGCTGCGCACGTAGACATTCCACATTGGAAGCAGGTTGGATATGTCACAAGCACAGGGGAACCAGTCAAACACAAGACAGAACTGATGCGATTGGAAGCAGCTATACACAAGCCAAATAAGGTAGCGATTGTGAAGTGTAAAGGACATCAAAAGGGAGATACAATAATAAACAGAGGGAATGAAGCTGCAGATGAGGCAGCAAAAAGAGCAGCAGGATACATGGAACCCAACAACATGCTTGTGTTGGACTCCAGTGTACCCTGGGAACCGATTCCCACAGGACAAGAGCTTAGACACATACAGGATCAGGCAAGTCCAGAAGAAAAGTCAGTATGGCTAGCAAAGGGAGCTAGCCCAAACAGTCAGGTGTGGACGTCACAAGAAGGACAAGTAGTTTTACCAATGTCACTAGCAGAAGCATTTTTAGAAGAAGCACACACAGTGGCACACGTAGGAAGACAACAGACACTGGAAAATCTAAAACAATGGTGGCACCCATATATGTCAGCATTAGTGGTTGATTACATCACTAAATGTCAGATTTGTAACACACAGAACGTAGCAAAAGCATTTAAACTAGCTCCAGGAAGGTTTCTATTGCCAGATTCTCATGGACATGAGATTCAAATGGATTACACAGATATGATTGACCCCATTAGGAGATATAGATATCTCCTGGTCGTTGTAGATAGATTCTCGGGGTGGGTAGAGGCACTCCCCACTCTGAGGGAAGATGCAAAATCAGTCTGTAAGTTTCTGATTAATTGTTGGATTCCGAACCATGGGTTTCCTAGGAAAATTTTTTCAGATAACGGGAGTCATTTCATGAGTAAAACACTGCAGTGGGTGGAGCAGTCGTTGGGGCTGCGCCATAGCTATGGTTGTGTGTATCATCCTGCCTCACAAGGTCAGGTGGAGAGGATGAATCAAAATTTGAAATCAAAATTAGCTAAGATTACACTGACCACGGGCATGAATTGGCTTGATGCCCTCCCAATTGCCCTGATCAGTATTCGGAGTTCAATTAATAGAAGCACAGGCTTCTCCCCATTTGAACTGGTCAGAGGCATAGCATTTCCAGGCCCAAAAACAAGACTGAGTCCTGATGTGGGCTCGCCTGGGACAAACACAGATGAGTATCGTCAACTGTTTTTGAAACAAAAAATCAGTGTGTGAGGAACTATCTGTGCAGGTACGGAGAAACAGAGGAGGAGACGAGGAGCATGAGATACCTCCCGAGGTGGCCGTCGCTCCATGGGTGAATCTGAGAGCCATCAAGCGAAAGTGGTCAGAACCTCGCTGGACAGGCCCATTCCAGGTGACAGAGAGAACCAGCCACGCGGTACGACTCAAGGGTAAAGGCAGCTCATGGTACCACCTGTCTCAGTGCAAGCCAGCACTGCCACCAGAGGAGCACCAGACGGAGAAGCAAGCATCTAATTAGTAACAAGTGCCAGCTGGACACTCTGCGAACAACAGGTGTCACCGGAGAGCTGTCTGAAGCTGTTGAAGATCCAGAAAACATTAATATTTTCTTTACAGGTTGTCGTGGACTATTATTTTTTACAGGTTGCTTGGACTCTTAATTTTTTCCCTTCCTTGCAGGTTGAACTTTCTAAACAAATTGTAAAAAAAAAACAATGCACCCTGTAACTTTAACACTTACACATATAAGAGTTTAGATAATATTTTCTTAATTAGAAGGGAATTTAGTGGGGAAACACATTGATTGTTTAATGATGGCTTGGTATGGTAAAAGGGGATGCGACAGGACAAAATACAGACACCATTACCAACCAGTACTTCCTCCAGATATTCCGATATGGCTCCAGGTAACCATAACCATTACTCTATTGAGTATAATGATAATAACACTGGCCATGGTCTTCACACAGGAACAATTAATAACGGTAGAGGGAACAGTTGTCAATATTTCAGCAATCGTACGCCCGGCAAATGCGACAATTAAAGACCTGACATCACAGCTAAATAGAACTAAACGATCAACCATCTCTCAGCCTAAATGAAAATACATCAGACGCTGGGGAGGTATAGAATTAGATTATTATTGGGGTGAGACAACCGCATGGACAGTGAACTTATGTGAAGTGGTTAAATGTGGTACAAATCAGCTGGGGCATAAGGGGGAGCCGGTGTATTTGTGTTGGTCTCGTGACGACAATATTAAATGTAATCAAAACACCGACCAAGCAGCTTATAAGGCTAGACCTTGTCACAAATGGGAAGATGTGATGAGGTCAACACATGTTAATTGGAATCCGACTACACGTTGGGCGACTCGTGAACGGGAGAAATGGGAAAAACTTAACATACAGAGGGATAATGGTCCAATAACCAATTTGATAACTATTGCATTGGAGTGGCAAGCCGACCCTAATGGGGAAAAGTCTTCAGCATTTTTCATAGGGGTCGGGGTAGATGTAAGTGGTAATGACCCTGTGGGATGGATTAAGGTCAGAGTTAGAAATAAACCAACAGCCGACACCGTTGAGGACACAAAAAACATGACAGACAGCAGTGGAGGGAATCAGTCTATATTGGGAACAGATTATTCTACATGGACAACCGAACAAATCGTAAAATTAAGCACAGGGTTTGAAGGGAGTAACTTATGGATTAGATGGATAAATGCGCAAGCCAGAGAAGCTAACATGGACGGGTGCATAGCATGTGCTGCAGCCAGACCAACATTGTTTTTAGGTCCAGCCCCATTATTTCCGAGGGAAGACCCAATAGGTTTTAAGTGTATGATAAACTTAACACATATGGCTAATCCCGCTAATTGTACTGCCTTGGTAAACATTTTTCCAGTCATAGCAAACAACACCGGGTCAGGGCCGTTCAAGATTCCTGAATCAGGTAACTTCACTTGTTTTAATCATAAAGCAGGTGACGTGACACTGAGTGCAAAACACTTAGGTAACATAAATCCTAAATGGTGCCACACTATATTTAATCATGACTCCGGTAACTATATAGGACCATGGGCTAGAGCAGGACTGTATTATTATTGCGGAGGGTTAAATCTATTGCTAAGACTACCTACGGATAGTCACGGCCTTTGTGCTATGGTTAGATTAATTTCCCCAATCACTATGTATGGCGTAGTAACCCACTCCTAATCACAATAGGCTTAGACGATCAGGTGACTATGACTTCAACTTAACTAAAAACACACCCACTTATATAGACGCGATAGGAATTCCTCGCGGAGTGCCAGACGAACATAAATTGGTAGATCAGATAGCGGCAGGATGGGAAAGTATTTTCATTCGGATCACACCAAACAAAAACGTTGATAGAATTAATTACGTAAATTACCAAGTAATGAGACTGGCTAACATTACTGGAGCAGCAATAACTGGTTTATCAGAACAACTATCTGCAACTTCATTAATGACCATACAAAATCGTATAGCTTTAGATATGGTACTCGCTAATCAGGGTGGCGTTTGTCATATGTTCGGAGATGTATGCTGTACTGTAATTCCAAATAATACGGCCCCAGATGGAAAGGTGACTAAAGCCTTAATAGCCCTAAAATCTCTGTCTAGAGAGATGGCAGAAAACACGGGAGTAGACAATCCAATCACTAAGTGGTCAGAGAAAACTTTTGGACAATGGAAAGGCGTGTTCATATCTATGGCTTCAGCCGTAGCGGTATTCGCCGCTATTCTAGTCACGTGCGGATGCTGCTGTGTTCCTTGTATTAGGTCTCTGATAGAGAGAACAATAACACGTATGATGGAGGGCAAAGATCCTCCACCACCATATATGTTAACAATGTTGGAGTCTGCGGAAGAGCGGGAGGAATTACTACTGTAGAACAAGTAGTTTGGGAGACAACAAACAGGGAAATAATGTTACTTCCTCCTGTTGACATGGTTAAATTTTGGCCGCCTGGGGGCAGAAGAGGCAAGTGGGAGAATTTTTCCTGTCAAATAATTGGTTGGTTGGCTGCCCGACAGGTTTTCGCTCTCACAGGTTAAACACATGTCAAAAACATGTTTGGAGGATTTAGAGTGTGATAAGGGGGAATTGTTGTACGAAACAATTTTATTACTTTGTGTTAGTGGACAAATATCCTTAAATGATGTTTAGTTAAAATTAGAAAGTATAATTACATATTCATTGTATGAAACCTTGTATTTTATATGCACTCATATGAATGATTAACCAGTATTTACCCATGTAGTAAACAGTTTAGATCCTGCACAATGACTGGCATGATGACTACCTTTCTAAATTCTTAAACATTTAACATTGAACAGATGTGCACTTTAAGGCTTTTAGCATGCTGATATAAATAAAAGTGTTAAGCTTAGGAGGACCCTGAAGTCCATTAGGGACTCCCCTAAATTTTGGTGACATGGAAGGAGGCATGGGAAAGGAAAGGTTTGTCACCCTAGCTAATAATGAATGTTTTTGGGGTCAACGGGTGCATGTGAAACTGGCACGAGAGCTGAGTACTAACATGTCTTATTATGCATATTAATATATGTTAATCAGCCAGAAACGCCTTACCAGCAGGGATACACGTCATAGGGGGTATAAACTGTGGAGTCAGATGGGGGAGAGGTCAGAACTTTACTTGGGAAGGGTATCAGACTGTTTTCATGTATTGTTCTCTTGGATCCAATATTGTTAAATAAATACTTTGATTTGCTTTGAACTTCACTCGACTGGTTTCTGTGACGCTTCCGGAACGAGCACGTCTCCCCGAAGAGGGAGGGTGTATTTTGGACCTTTTGGATATTTTTAAATTTTAATTACTTTGAGAACGGTCCAAAAGAACATTTTAATCTTCAATAAGAACGCCAGCAATCTTTTAAAATTTGAAATGAAACCTGCAGTTTGTCCTTCTTCCATTTGCGCTCAGCTCTGCGACACTCCCGCTTTGCAGCAAGACTTCTGTCCACCCTGAACCAGGGCTAAGGTTTAACTCTCGGCTGTCTGGATTTTAACGGAGCCACAGAGTCCAGTATGGTTTGGCAGGAGGAGTGAAATCTAGAGCTAAGCTTCTCTGTATCAACAGATACTGAGTCCAGACTCTCTCCAAGCAGATTGAAGGCAGCAGAGAACTGAGCAGCAGTGAAGGACTTAAAACTCCGACAGAACCGTGCAGGAGCGCAAGACTTAACAGATTTAGCGCTGGAAAAAACCACGTCAAATAAAACAGACATGTGATCAGAAAACCCACTGTTACACACCTCTAGTTTTAACACAGACAAACCATCGGAGAGAACCAGATCTAAAGTATGTCCCTGTTCATGTGTGGGACCAGACACCCACTGTTTTAGATTAAAAGAGTCAATGATGTTTAAGAATTCCGTTACCAATGGCTTATCAGGACAGCACACATGTATGTTAAAATCCCCGACAATAAGGACACGATCGTAGTTTGGCATATATCCAGCCAGGAAATCGGAAAAGTCATTCACGAAATCCTTGTTGTTTTTAGAATGGGGTCAAGCTATCCGCACTTTAGAAACTGACGGTGAAGCTATCCGCGCTTCAAATTGAATGCACGTATAGGCGCATCATTACGGTTTTTCATTGCGGAGAACACCACATCCGCTCTGGGACAGATAGAGAGTCTGAAACCCACGTTTGAGCAGCGATGTCTCTGTTACTAAATCAATAAATGCACGCAATGCTAAAATGGACTAAAATTAACAAGCCATTAGGAATATATTTCGTTTTAAATCACTTTAAAGAGGCAAAACATGCATTGATTATTTCATATATTTACGTATTTTGTACTTTTCTATAAACACAACTGACTTTGAATAGTAATCCTGGTGGACATGTAGAAATACAGATTACATTTTACTGTCATTAAACAGAGGGACCTCACTGTATAATTTTCTCATGAATTTAAAAAAATGAATACCTACTGATATGGATTTCACAAAAAATACCCAAACCACCCACAAAAAATGCCTAAACCATTCCACTGTCATTAAACAGAGGGACCTCTTGGTTATCAACTGTATGATTTTGGCAAGATTTCACTGTATACTTTACTCATAGTCATATTAAATACATACTGATATGGATTTCTCAAAAAATACCCATAATGCCTAAACCATTCTACTGTCATTAAACAGAGGGACCTCTTGGTTATCAACTGTATGATTTTGGTAAGATTTCACTGTATACTTTTCTCATAAAGTCATACTGAATATTTACCGATATGGATATCTCAAAAAATGCCCCATAATGCCCCCTTTAGGCATTCGGCCCCCTTGTGTTAATAATAATACACGCCCCACTTTTCAAAATTTGACACATCCAATAAATTTCATTCCACTTCACGATTGTGTGCCACTTGTTGTTGATTCTTCACAAAAAATGTAAATTTTATATCTTTATGTTTGAATCCTAAAATGTGGCAAAAGTTTGAGAAGTTGAGAAGTTTGAGAAGGGAGCCAAATACTTTCACAAGGCACTATATATTCTGCTGTTGCATCGGTGGTCTCTTCCCTGCAGTTACATAAGCATGGCATGCTGTGCTCTGGGTTGCTCTGTAGCGAACGGATGCTCTCATTTGATTGGCTGTCATGTAGGTTATGTTTATAAACATAGACAGCTAGGGTTAGTTTCCAACCTATAATGTTAGAACAAATAATAATAATAATAATAATAATAATAAATTTTTATTTGAAAGCGCCTTTCAAGTGACCCAAGGACACTGTACAATAAAAAAATAAAAAATAAATAAATAAATACAATAAAATAAAAATGAAAATAAAATGTTAATAAAAAAAAAGAAGAAAGTCAATAAAAGGTAAATGCACATACCAACATAAAATGACCAGAAAGACATATACATAGTATCATCCATATGCTAGTTTAAAAAGATGAGTTTTTAGTCTGGTTTTAAAAACATCTACAGATGAACAAGCTCGCAGTTCGTCAGGAAGACTATTCCACAGCTTTGGACCCGCAACACAAAATGCTCTATTTCCAGAGGTGCTTAGCTTAAAATGTGGGACCTCAAGCAAATGGAGGCTTGAGGACCGAAGAGTACGCACTGGAGAGTATGGTTCAGTAGACTACTTAGGTAAGAAGGGGCAAGGTCATGCAAGGATTTAAACACCAACACAAGCAATTTGTACTGTATTCGGTACTTCACTGGAAGCCAATGGAGACGACTTAGGACTGGAGTAATATGCTCCCAAGATCTTGTATGGGTCAGCACCCTAGCAGCAGAGTTCTGGACATACTGCAACCTACTCAAGGCCTGAGCAGGGAGGCCACACAACAGAGCATTGCAGTAGTCAAGTCTGGAAGTGACAAATGCATGGACTATGGTCTCGGCAGCAGTGAGAGAGAGAAAAGGGCGAATCCTAGAGATATTTTTAAGATGGTAGAAGGCTGTCCTACATGTTGTTAATATGTGAGTCAAACGATAATGTAGAGTCAAACATTACTCCGAGATTTCTCACTAGTGATGTGGTAGAGACAACAAAACCAGGGATACAAACAGTAGTGTCACTAAGCCTCCTGACTGTTGCAGGAGAAGCAATTATGATGGCTTCAGATTTTTTATTATTTAAGCTCAGGAAGTTCTCGATCATCCAAGCCCTCACATCAGTTAAGCATTCCAGCAAGGCACTAGGTGGCAAGCTATGGGAAGGTTTTGTACAAATATATATCTGGACATCATCAGCAAAACAGTGAAACTGCAGCCCATGATGTCTAATGATGTCACCAAGAGGAAGGATGTACAAAATAAAAAGCAGGGGCCCAAGAACAGAGCCCTGGGGGACACCATGTGACAAGGAGCATGTGTCAGATCGAAAACTTCCCATTGAAACAAACTGCTGCCTACCAGAAAGATACGATTTAAACCAGGCTAATGCAGTACCAGTTATGCCAACCATGTTTTTGAGCCGAGTTAGTAAAAGGCTATGACACACTGTATCAAAGGCTGCAGTAAGGTTCAACAGTACAAGAAGACTCAGCAGTCCTTGGTCAGCTGACATCAGCAAGTCATTGACAACCCTAACAAGAGCAGTTTCAGTGCTGTGATTCCTCCTAAAACCTGATTGGAAGACCTCAAACAGATCACATGTTTGAATATGTTCTGTTAACTGAGCAGCTACTGTTCGCTCCAACAGTTTAGCAAGGAAAGGGAGATTAGAGATGGGCCTATAATTTGCGAGGTTCTCAGGATCTAAGCCAGGCTTCTTGAGAACTGGAGTAATAGCTGCCAGTTTCAAAGAAGCTGGGACCATTCCTGAACTAAGTGAAGCATTGATAATTTTGGTAATGAGAGGACAGATAAATGGAGAACAGGCTTTCACCTGCTGTGTAGGAAAAGGGTCTAATTGACATGATGTTGCCTTTGAGAAATTAATAATATGTGAAACAAGCTGTTGGTTTACAGTATTGAAGGTGGAAAAATAGCTGCTGCTGAACTGAGGAGATAGTTGTGGAATGTTTAGCCTGGTTGCAGTGGGCTGGAACTGAGAGTAAATTGTAAGTATTTTATGATTGAAGAAGTCCATGAACCGAGAGCAGAGTTCAGCTGAAGGAACCATAGGGAAACTTTTCACAGGGCTCAATAGCTTATTAACAGTAGAAAAGAGAGCTCTAGGGTTACTGTGGGCACCAAGAATAACATCAGAATAATAGAGTGTTTTAGCTTCCTGTAGTTTTTCCTTATAAAACAAGACATGATCACTGTAAGCAAGGGCATGCACAGTCAGGCCAGTTCTGTTTGAGAGTCGTTCAAGCTGGCGACCAACAGCTTTCAGCTTGCGCAGCTCAGCAGTATACCAGGGAGCAGGCTGAGAAAATGTAACCAAGCGTGTTCTTAGAGGTGCCAGGTGGTTTAAAATATGTGACAATGTTTCGTCATAGTGGGTCACTAGCAAATCAGGATCTAAGCAATAAGGTACCGGGCTCTGCCTGAGCATCTCCATAACAGCAGGAGGACTGATATTTTTGACGCTCCGGAATGAACAAAGTCAAACTCCAGAGATACAGATGCTGAAATCACCTGGCTCCTTACCAATAAGCTTCTCAGAGTTCTCATATTGTTATTGCCACAATCACATGATCAGTGATTAGTTTACATCAACCTTAAGGCTTCATTGCTGAACAGTTAAGTCAACAAGTTGTCAGGATGATCACATCTAACCTGTTAGCACACCTTATAAATGTACAGTTAGAAACTATAGATTTTGTACAATTAGTCATCCTTTCACCAATCATAATTGATCAGTTTCAAAACAAGGGCCAACTGGCTGGTTGAATGTTTGACCATTCAACACCCTGCAGTGACATATAGGTTTTTAGATACTCCTAGGCCAGCTCAGCACACACTTCCATGCCACCCCTAAGTGTCAATGCTGTGATCAATTTTCCATCAACCCAATAATATCAGGTCAACAGTGAGCAGTTCTTTTTCTAGTGACCAATGGAGGAGGGATAGGGCTGATAAACTGTGCAACAACAGATAAGTAGTCAGTAATTGTAAACATACAAAATGTACATGTATGGTAGATTACATGGTAAAAATGACCAGTCAGTGTAAAATCAGGAGGGGTGTACCTAACCAGCTTGTAAGTCACTAACTGTACTTGTCTAAGAATTTAAAAAATCTGATATATAAGAATAAAAATAATACTCACATGAAAGTATTGGCCCAGTTCTGTCACTAAAAAGTTCAGTTCTTGGTCTGACAACAAATTGATACAATGTAATAAACCTGTAAATATCAAATCACAATACGGTTTATGTGAATAAAAGCATTGTGTCATTGAGTAATATATGTCAATAAGAAAATTAACTCACAAGTGGGTGCGCTTGAAATCTGCAATTTCTTGTGTACTGGAAGGTCTGCATCATCATCTATTTTGGATAAAAAAGAATTTCTTGGGCAAATTTAAATGTTCCATGTAACAAAATTTGGATATTGCAGATATTGCATATTATAAAATACAAGAACATGAAAAGCAATTTATTGATTTTAAGCACAGAACAGCATTTAAGTGTCTGCAAGTATTTACCACTATCCAACTCTTTTCTATAACGTGCAGGCGTTCTTATTGGTCTGCATTGCATGTCCTCTTCATCACTTTCTAAGTTTGAGGTCATAGTCGCCTGATTTGCCTTTGCCCTGGCTTCTTCATAGTTGTCTGAAAAGTTCATAATAATCAGGCCATCTAGTTAAAGAAAGCTTGAACAATATTTTAATGACAACAGTGTTGACATGAGAAAGCTCATATAACTTTACCATACCTGCATATCCCAGAATAGATGCAACATGCTTTGACCCCTGGCAGTGTCAGGTGTCTCCCTCTGGTTCACTTTCTTTGTAAAGTTTTTACGAGGCCAGTAGCAATACACAGACTGCACAAAGAGAACACATAAGAGAGACAAACATTCAGACAAATATTTTGTTATTTAATATATTTCCAGTACATATATTTTTCCAAGTCTACACATGTAATATCTTGTGACTTAGTACTTTTAACAAAAAAGTATGCATTCATAAGCATACTCTATTAATATAAAAAAAATCACATGTACATACACTTAGGTTTCAAACAAAACAAATCAGGTTCTACATATTAATGCTAAAGGAACTTTCTAAAGTCTGTGGCATTACATGTCAGTGAAGGGAGAAATGCATCTGGAGAAGTTAGAGAATGTTAGATCTCATCAGAAAAGTACAAGACAAAATAAACCCCTTGAAATGTTATGGAGAATTTTGAAATTCCATCTAGCAGATCCACCAGAGAGAGACTTGGAATCTTAGGAAATTCAAGATGGAATAGGTCAAAATTTATCGTAAAGTTGCAAAAATCTAATTACTTCTCCCTGTTGACTTCTCAAAGCTGTAACTGTTTTGTAATAATGTATTATTATTTTGTGATGACTTAATATTTTTCCCCTATCAATTTTATGTTTCAATCATACCTATATGATATGCTTAAGAGTATATTCTCTTTGTTCTTATTTCTAAGTACAAAGTCAAAAGTCACCATGTGTAAATTTTAAAATATGCACTGGAAACATACTAGATGACAAAAACAAACATGTCTTAATTAATATACAATAGCAGTCAAAAGACTGGACACATCTTCCCATTTGTCATTGGTGGAATAGGGCTATTCACTGTATAGAACTGTGTACTAGCCCCTAAGTCTGCACAACCCCAGTTATGGTCTCAAACACATTAAGAAAGCGAGCCGTTCTACAGATTAACTCTCAACGAGGCCACAGCTGTTCACAGAAAACCGCTCCAGGTGACGACCTCATGAAGCTGACTGAGAGCCAAAGTATAAAACATAATCTGGTTTAACACTTTTTGTTTACTAAATAATTCCATATTTGTTCCTTCATAGTTTTATTGTCTTCCATATTAACTTATTTTGTAGAAAAAAAGAAAGAAAACCATTCAATGAGATGTGTCCAAACTTTTGATTGGTACTGTATATTCACAAGATGAGAAAAATGCCCAAAACAAAGGAAACCCTCCCTGAGTGGGCATGTCCAAACATTTTACTGGTACTGTACATATATACATACAATTATACATTACTAAAACCCTCTAACATCTTAGTTACACCTACTGATGACTGCTGACAGACATTTCAAAGTATAAAAGATATCAAATAATATTATTGAAATACCTCCATTGTTATCTCTATCCATGTGGATGGAACAACGTCTACAGTGTTGTCCTGAATGAATTTAATTATTGTGTAGCAGTGAGAAATCTGGAAAAAAATGCAGTAATTAAGGCTTGCCTTAACAGCACAGCAGAGGCACCTAATACACATTGGCATTTCTGAAAGAGTGCCAGAATACTCTCTACAATTACTCTTACCTATAATACTGTAACATGTTCATAATGTTCAGTATGTTTATTTTGGAGTATCAATTCTCTAGTATTTATTGGCTGGGTTGTTCTGAGAAGGACTTTCATTATAAAGGCAGGGATGGCTCGTGGTGTGTTCCATTAGTTTATGAAGTGCTGAGTAAATCTGAAGCTGATGATTGAAAAAGTAAGAGGTAGAGAAGCTTAGAGCAAATTGTTAGACAAAATTCTCTTTATGTACTGCGTGGCTGTGGCAAACTACTATCTTACCTGGTTGTTGTGTAGAAAATTACATGTCCTTGGATGTATATACAAAAATGATTGAACTATATACAAGTGTCAGTGAGAGGTGTTGCAGGTATTGGTGAGACAAAAAAAGGTGAGGGGTAGGGACAAGAGTAAGTGAGTGAGCTTAGCATGAGTGGAGCACTGTGAGGACAACCCGGGCACCACCCTCTCCCCCAATTAATAATGCCTGTTTAACTAAATGCCTCTCTGGCAGCTTTTTCATGACAGTGTCTTTCACTGTGGCCTTGCGAACACCAATCAACCTAGAGTCACAAGGCCATGTGAAATAGGGCTCAAGTTTGTCATAAACACGACAAAGCAGCATTTTTTCAACATCTCCTGATGCATCTACAACAGACACAACCTCACAAAACAGCATGTCACTCAGGGAAAAAGCATTGTTGGGTTTTCTGGTTTGTACACAAGCTATAGGACTTTTTTGCAGATCCTCTCTGTGTTTATCAATCTCATTAAGTCTTTTCACAATTTGTGAGAGCAGGTTCCTACCTGACCTAATCAATCTTTTCAGCTGGTGCAGGTAATTTTCAAAGGGAAAAGCACTGCACTCATCAAGTCCACCATATACATATGCATCAGAGGCCAGATGGACCATAGAGTGCACATTGTACACAAGAAACTCATCTCCATACAACTTCCTACCCTCCTCAACAAAGACCAAAAAATCCTGTGCATAATTATTGTACTTCTTTGCCAACCTTGGACATACGGCAATTAATAAAGCCACACTAAACAGCATAAAATGCTCATACAAAGCATCAGACAGAATGCCTTTGAGTACAATTTTTCCTGTGTAAAGGGCAAACTGTCTCAATTCAGTGGCTTTTTACCAGTCAATCTCGACCAGACCACGCAGCTTTCTTGTGAAAACATCTGGTATGAAAGGTCTTAAATCAAGTCGGGAACTGATGTTCCCTATTTGGCCAGATGATAATCTGATCCTGAGTTTTCCTTGCAACCACAAAACAATCATTTTACGCATTACCCCAAGACAACACTGGTGCATATAATCTGCAAGGAACCGCTGAACCATGTCCATTTGGAGCATACAAAAAGGTGATACAACTGAAGGCACATGGTGCTCTTCCTGAAACTGCTTATGGAAAGATGCATCTGTTCTCAAAGTTAAATTAGTCGTTTCTGGATAAATAATTCGACCGCCATCCCATAAACCTGGCTGTGTACATTTATCACAGCCATAGTAACCTGAATAAGGCTTTGTGCACCTAATGAATGCTTTTGCTGGAGCATCACATGTTACACAGCGCAATATAACTCTTATGAGCCCCCTGTCAGTCTCTAATCCACTCTGGAGTACTTCAGCAAGGGTATGAAGAACATCTGTAAGAAAATCAAGATTGTTTGGCTTTGACGAACCAAGGCAAAGAGCAAGAGGGAAAACAACAGGCGGAGATAAGTTAAATTTGCACAAAACAGGCCACAGAGTCTGGTTACTGCTTTTGAACAGTGGTAAGCCATCAATGTTCAAGGAAATGCCCAGGCAGTCTATCTATGTAATGGCACTTCTGGGATGCATATTTAGGGATTTGGACATCTGCTCCTTAATGTCAAAATAGACATAATTCATTCCAGATTTCTTTTCAAAGCTAACAGTCTCACAAGTGCCAAGTAATGTTCATGCTGTCCTAGGGAGTTCTGGGTTATGTTCCCGAAGAATCTTAAGAAGACTGTCAACTGCATTATGTTTGATTTGAAATTCAGTGGTCCATTGGGCAAGCCTGTCTCTTAAGAAGGATGGACTATCTACCTCTGAACATTCCAAATGATAATCTTTATCAGAAAGCCCCCTGCACTTCGCTATTACAAATTTCAGTATACATTTCCTCAACGCACTGCTCTATGCTAAAACTCTCTGCACTCTTAGTGTTTGCATCCATGCTAACCACCTCTGACACCACATTTTTTTGTTGAGCTCTTTTCGCTCTCTTCCAGAGCGTGTTGTATTTTTGCTGTGCTGACATGCTGACACTCTAAATCTGCACCCACACAAAAAAGTAGCCTCGAATCCAACATACCAAATCACTTTCCATGTGGTGAAATAGCTTCGTCTCACTGAAAAAAAGAAAAAAGAGAAATTAAGAGATGAAATATACCAGTGTTTGCATATATAGTAGCATTAACTAAAATTCTAATTTTTGTATATTTTTTACTTAATCTGTTTTATTGGTTCAATGTGTTTAATAACAATCATATATCAAATGATAAAAATCATATTATACTTAATAATCTTAACTTTGTTAATGTTTTTTATTTATTGATGTACCAGCTGCTCTATAAATTGTTTATTACTATCAGTATTATTAGTATTATTACATTCTGCCTTTTAACCTTTAAGTGGCATAACAGCGTTAAGAAATGAAAAAACACTAGGATTCAAACTTTGACTTTCTTTCATCAAGACCTCACATTCCCCAGAATGTGTGTGTGCTAGCAGCCACGCACGCCTCTGGGGTGGAATGTTTAATGACTAAAACCCCCTTCTTCAGGACCCTGACAGGCTCAGAAGAGGATCCAAATATGGACAATAAATGGTACCCCCAAGTTTATGACTCCATTAAGCCTAAAAGATCAATCAGAGCCTGGGAGACCTGGATTATGGAACCCCAGAACCCCAAGCGTTTTTATCAACCTCCGTGTCTGACTGTCGAATGCTTATCTTATCGCAAGATTGGCAGATGGCCCCGGGACTGGCGGGTGAGTCAAGTCGAGTTCAAACCAGACCAATAGTGCCCCCAAGTGGACATTTGCGAAATCATATGCCACCCTAATAATTTTTCCCTCTCTCAAAAGAGAATTATCTTGGACATTTGGACGTATGTTTCTGCTGAATCTAAGCATGTATTATGCAATATGTTATTAATGTTATCCTTTGTTATTCTCAGGTGACTGTCTACTAACTAATCGAGTGACATGAATTAATGTTCTAAGAAAGACTCCTGTCTCAATTTAGAAGAATGTTAATTAATCTCTAACATCTAGAGTAGTTGATAATATACTTGATATATATAAAGTGATAATATACTCCAGTATACCCATTATGTTATATTCAAGTATGTACGAAGTATTAATTCTAGGATGTTCTATTTTTGCCAAACCATAAGTTATTTTTATTTCTCTGGAACTTGAGACGGTCACGTGGACTCCCCTAACCCAGGAACCAATCAGAGGACGGAGATCTCCCAAGTGGGCGTGACTGCGCCACCTATGAAAAAGAGTCGCTCTGCTTTTGGACACTCTCTCTCAGTTTTTTTTCTGATGCTCTCTTTCTGCTTTTCGTTTCACTCTGCTATTTCTTCTACGCTGAAGGAGCCGACTTTCCCAAAAGACTCTTAAAAGGCCTGATCTTCATGTGAACTAACAGGGGACGCCTTGTGTCAGTTAGCATTGCTATACAGAAGTTAAAAGAGTAAAAAGGTCGATTAGCTCTGTCAGTAATCTTCAACTTATTTCTTATTTTGTGTTCGTCGCTGTTGTAGCCCAATAAAAGTTTAATTATATGACTGATCAAAGCAGGTGAAACATATTTTGGCCAGAATAAGAGCCACTGCTGAAATTAGATGGAAATTTGAAATTAGTATTAGTTATTTACTTCGGAGGACATCGCTTCTGTGAATTAAGGAAACAGAGGGCTTTTATTCTGACGCCTCTTCCTTCTGGAGGAGAATCCCAATCAGGAGAGTGAGCCAGAGGAAATTCTTCAACTGACGTCACAACGCTCTGAGGGCGCCTGAAGCGGCCTGCCTCGTAAGTGAGACTCCTACGCTGACCCAGCCTCAATGCTCCCAGTAACAGAACTGCAGGAGCCAGGCTGGCCTCTCTACAATCACCTCAACGTACTGCTGTACCCATCGATTGGTTGAGTTGCGACAAAAGTAAGCAAGCAAGTAAATTCCTCATTTTTAGAAGCTGATGTCTACTGAAGTTTCTTGATAAATGTACATACTAATTAAATCATTAACAACACCTATTATTCACAAGTCATATAGCCTAGCCAATCATTAAATCCGAACTGGTTTCACCTGCGTTGATTCTGTGATATTTTGATGAGTATGCTATATTTATCAACTTATTATCATTCCTCTTAATAAAGTATTTCCATTATTTGTAATAATACAGTGTGTGGAGTCTATTCCTAAGAGTCTGAAAATCCTGAGAACTCACCCCTAGCGTTGACAGTATTTCATTCATTCATTCATTATCTGTAACTGCTTATCCAGTTCAGGGTCGCGGTGGGTCCAGAGCCTACCTGGAATCATTGGGCACAAGGCAGGAATACACCCTGGAGGGAGCGCCAGTCCTTCACAGGGCAACACAGACACACACATTCACTCACACACTCACACCTACGGACACTTTTGAGTCGCCAATCCACCTACCAACGTGTGTTTTTGGACTGTGGGAGGAAACCAGAGCACCCAAAGTAAACCCATGCAGACACAGGGAGAACACACCAACTCCTCACAGACAGTCACCCGGAGCGGGAATCAAACCTACAACCTCCAGGCCCCTGGAGCTGTGTGACTGTGACACTACCTGCTGCACCACCGTGCCGCCCAACAGTATTTCAATCTCTGATAAATTATTAATATTGTTGTCATCTAAATTCAGTGATAATAATAATAATAATTATAAGTGATAATCATCATTAAACATAACTAATTCAGATACTGTTACTACGCTACAAGGTACTTAATTAAGAGAACTAGAATGTTCACTCTTCTCTGTTAAGTTGTCCTACTTAAAACAAATAAAAACACAAAACAAGTTAAAACACAAAGTTAAGTGGTTTTGCTTTGTGTAAAAAAGTGTTCTTAGCCTGCAGTGTGAAGACAGCTGAGCAAAATACATGCTCAATGTCAAAAGCCTTCCTATTCCCTATGTGTTGTCCACTGTGTGAAAATCTTTACATTTATATAAATGTTTATATTCAAGCATAGCTGCACATACCTGGCTAAAACTTCTGACAGCTACATTTATTTAGCTTACTGGCAGTTTACTGGCAATCAACTTACCTTGAGTTAGCTAGATAACAGGTTTACGATTTAATGGTAATATAACCTCTTTAAAAAATCCAGGCTTTTTTTTTTCATTTTCCGCCTGAAATTACACACCCAAATCTGGAAGCTTCCTACTCAGGCAGTGAATAAACTAGTGGCAGTATCATGATTGAATTTTACAGAAAACCATTAAAATTTGTAAGAATAATCCATCCATCCATCCATTATCTGTAACTGCTTATCCAATTTAGGCTCGCGGGGAGTCCAGAGCCTACCTGGAATCATCGGGCGCAAGGCGGGAATACACCCTTGAGGGGACGCCAGTCCTTCACAGGGCATGTAAGAATAATCATATATGAATATTGAAATGTATGTTAAGTAATCAAAATCTGAATAAACAAACATCCAAAAAGTAGGCTTTTCTTTGAAGTTGATACATCCTAATGATTTGAAGTTATTCACTGGAGTAGACAGTGAGCAGGTGGCCTCTTCAAGTGTCCCTTTGGACCCCAAGCTCACCACTTTGCTGCAGAAATACAGCATATTTATCTTGTCTGCACTTAAACCAATATCTTACAATGTAGAAACTAGTCTCATGCACCTCTCCTAGTGGCCTTTTAGCCTTACCAAACAGGAAACAACCATTAGTTATGGTGTACTTTTTCCAATGTATCTAGTTTATTTCTGGTGTTTACACGTGTTTATAAACCAGTATTGTCCCTTTAAATGCCAGAGGCGTTGGGAGTCGTCATCAGTGGGGGAAATGCATCTAGTAAAAGAAATCTAAGCTTTGAAAACATTTATTGTTTTGACCATTGTTGTTGAGCTTGAGGCTTCCAAATAAAACCGTTTGAGTCGTCTCTCACAGTGTCTGGATCTGTTAGTTGCTGAAAACATATGCGTTCTGCTGAAATATGGGTCTGTGTTGGTCCCTCCCTCCTTGTGTGCGCATTGCCATAACTCTGCCTGACTGGTCTACAGACTTGATTGACGTGTCGTTGGAAAGCTGAGAGCTACATGATGGTATATTTTATCTATATCTATATCTTTTATCTAGAGCTCGTGGGGGATATTTTATCTATTTTTTTAAATTATAATTATTTATTGTACTTTTATTGCCTGTACTCTTTACACAAACATGAGGATTACTAATGAACGGTTTGAGGGAAATATGGTCTCGTTTTGAAGGCGACAAACTAAGGTAAGCGCTGGTATACTTTTGTGTTAGTCACTTCTGAGTTCTTCAGGCTTCGAGATGCAACGGTTTTGGGGTTTATTTGAGAATGAGACAGCTGACGTTTGGAATAATGATTTCTTTCAGATTTTACCTTTTAGACATCGCATTAGAATATAATCCTCATAATCATGCGAGTCTGCCCATTTGACGGATGTATGTACACATTAATGCAAATGTGGCTCCATGAAAATGTTGAATATCTATACTGTAGCTAGTTAGCTAGTAATAGCGAATAGCTAACTATATTTGTTCATTACAACTGTCCTGGCAAGGTAGCTATCCCTCGAACAAACATACTTATTTATCGAATGGAATTACATATTAGCAAAATCAATGAAAATCAGAGACTTGACGGTTAAATTTGGTACACTGACCGTCGATTTTGGATCTGTAGCTAATACATGAGATATACCTGCGGATATAACTAGTGCGTTTTTTCTTTTTTTATTTATTTATATTTTTAAAATATTTTTAATTATATTTTATTTTTTTGCTATGTGTCTTGTTAGCTAAATGGCAGTGCCACATATAAAATAATTTTTTACCTCATGACTAATACAGAGTTAGCTAGCGAGATAGCTAATGTAAGCTAATGGTAAATAGCCATTAACTAATGTTAGTTAAACACAGCTCCAGGGGCAGGGAGGTTGTGGGTTTGATTCCCGCTCCGGGTGACTGTCTGTGAGGAGTTGGTGTGTTCTGGTGTGGATTGGCGACTCAAAAAAAGTGTCCGTAGGTGTGTGTGTGTGTGTGAGTGAATGTGTGTGTGTGTCTGTGTTGCCCTGTGAAGGACTGGCGCCCCCTCCAGGGTGTATTCCCGTCTTGCGCCCAATGACTCCAGGTAGGCTCTGGACCCACCGCAACCCTGAATTGGATAAGCGGTTACAGATAATGAATGAATGAATGAATAATGTTAGTTAACTAATTTATAACCTCTTAACTAATTTATAACTAATGTTAACTAATTTATAACCTCAAAAAATCTCATAAGATAGGTAATAACCTCAAAAACATTATTTTATTCCTCACTTCTTACCTTGCAATTAGCGGGTCCTCTCTAGAATGAACCGTACGAACTGTATCCATCCAGATAAAACTGTTTCCTCTAACTGCCAAATCTCTGTAACCTTGGTAACAATATGCAAAATGGGCTGCACGGTGGAAAATGTGTTATTTCTCCTAACAGCACTTTTTATTACATTTCAGTTAGGAAAATTTAGGATAAAGTAAAACATAAAAAGTAATAGATTATCTTAAATATATTATTGAATTAAATATAAGACCAAAAATGTAGCTATTTAGTTGAACACAATCACTGGATCCACATTTTCAATGTCTAACTTATCTCAAACATTGATGTAAAACAGGTGACTCTTTCCAAATATGTCTGAAGAATACCATATTGCACCATATACCATTTATATAAAAATGTTTATAGAATGTTCATGTAATGTTCACATGGGACGTTTCAGATTAACGCTGGGAGAACTTTTATCAAGGTCTAATAACATTTATGAAACGTTTCATTGATGTTATTGTAAGAACGTTTGGTCCTAACATTAAGAGAACCTTTAAATAACATTAGCCAAAGTGTTGGGAACATTCCCTGTTAGGTGGGCCTAAGCTGACTGTTCAAAGAGCTCTGTGTCCAAGCACATTAATAGAGAGGTGAATGAAAGGAAAAGATGTGGTAGAAAAAAGTGTACAAGCAATAGGAATAACCGCACCCTGGAGAGGACTGTGAAAGAAAACCCATTTAAAAATGTGGGGTAGATTCACAAAACTGGACTGCAGCTGGAGTCAGTGCTTCAAGGACCACCACGCACAGACGTATGCAAGACATGGGTTTCAGCTGTCACATTCCTTGTGTCAAGCCACTTTTGAACAAGAGACAGCAAATTTGATGAAATTTAATTTTGAAAGAGGCACAGAATCCACGTTGTTTGAGGTCCAGTGTAAAGTTTCCACAGTCAGTGATGGTTTGGGGTGCCATGTTATGTCACACTGCTAGTGTTGGTCTACTGTGTTTTCTGAGGTCCAAGATCAACATAGCTGTCTACCAGGAAATATTAGAGCACTTCATGCTTCCTGCTGTTGACCAACTTTATGGAGATACAGATGTCATTTTTCAACAGGACTTGGCACCTGCACACAGTGCCAAAGCTACCAGTACCTGGTTTAAGGACCATGGTATTCCTGTTCTTAATTGGCCAGCAAACTCGCCTGACCAATTAAGCAAATCTTGGGGGTATTGTTAAGAGGCAGAAGCAATATGCCAGAACCAACAATGAAGAAGAGCTGAAGGCCGCTATCAGAGCAACCTGGGCTATCATAACAACTGAGCAGTGCCACAGACTGATCGACTCCATGCCACACCGCATTTTTGCAAAAAGGAGCCCCAGCTAATTATTGAATGCTGTACTTTTCATGTTCAAATTTTTCAGTTGGCCAGCATTTATAAAAATCATTTTTTGTATTGGTCTCAAGTAATATTCTAATTTTCTGAGATATTGAATTTGGGGTTTTAATTAGTTGTCAGTTATAATCATCAAATTAAAAGAAATAAACACTTGGAATATATCAGTCTGTGTGTAATGGATGAGTGTAATATACAAGTTTCACTTTTTGAATGGAATTACTGAAATCAATTTTTTCATGATATTCTAATTTTATGACCAGCACCTGTATAAAAAAAACTTCAAAATGACTTATTTTCAAAGCAATTCCAAGATTATTCAGCAAGATAATGCCAGGCCTCAATTTGCATATGTACCTTTTATACACACAGAGTGAGTAAGCTTAATTTCATTATGGTCCTGAAAAGTGTATGGTCCAGAAATGATGAAGGTTGTGGTCAAGTTTGTCAGAGCTACTTGAGTTGCCCTGTGGTAAAGCTGATGATGATGATGATGAGAACTGCAGTGATTAGGCTCCTCAGTTCCGAAACTTTTAAAGTGTCATTTAAAGACAACAGATTGCAGCAGGAAACTTGCCTTTGTCCAAAATATTTATACTGTGTGTTGCAGGTGGCAGGTTCTAAAATGTGCTTATATCTACCAAACACAAAGCAACTGCATTAATTAAAGGAGCACTCAGTCTTTCCTTGGATGCATATGCATCCTGACACCTAGTGGCCTGCATTTGTCAGAAATTCTACTAAAGCCAGCACTTTTGCAGTGGACTCGCTCCATGGAACATGAACTGGTTCAATTCTGCTTATAAGTCTCACTTTTGAGAACCGATGTTAATCAGTTCAGTAATAGATTTTGGAGCTAAAACTTCACTTATGTTTAGGGACAGTAAGTAACAAGAGGCCCATTTCCCAAACTCACTGCTATAATAATAAACAGAATAAATATTGTGGGTTATCACACTACAAAACAGAAATCATCTCCACTGAAGTAACTCCCAATCAGGTCAATTCAGTTCATTTTTATTATTTTATTAGCATTGTATCAATATCATGCCCCTGTTAAAAAAAATGTTTTTATTTCTTTGTTTTTACTTCTGTGAAGTGATTTGAACAGATTCTCTGTAGCTGCATTGTGATAACATCAGTTGTAAAAGTGCTATACAAATACATTTAATTGGATTTGTCAAGAGAAATGTAAGATATTTTCTCTATATACTGAGATTATACTGAGATTGTTAACTCGATCCAGTTTGAAATAATGAATATTTTTAATGTTAATGATATGTCTAATTACATTGAGCGGATTGGAACAGAATCTGCAGTTAAGATTGTTTTGGGAGAATGGAACAGTGTTTTAAACTCTTTCATGTGCATTATGAGCTGTAAAAATGTCACAAACAATTTTAGTATATTTTAAACTTTATACTTATTTAATTATCAAAATCAAAACAGATACACTCAGTCATCTGAGTGGAAAAAAATGGATGTTAAGAAACATATACAGCCAATTAAAATTACTGATTATACAAATTATATTCTCTCTCTCTCTCTCTCATTTCAATTTCAGTAGTAGCATGAATATATTATGCAAAATTTTGCTGATTGTCTGGAAAAGGAATATAGTTTGGCTGCAGATTTCAGGGCAGTAACTTCACAGATAGAACTACACCTGAAGTTCGTCCACTGAAACCTGGCGGATCTTCATCACTATGCTCTTCAGAGCAATTTGGCTTCCTTTCCAGGTCTGCCAGTACATCCCTGTGCTTGAGTACACTGGGACCCCAAACTTGTAGAGGCCAGTAGGATTGCAAGACTGCCAATACCAGTAATACCACCAGGAGCATGTGTACCAGAATCCTCCGTAAAATGTGTCTCCACAGGTATAATTATCAAAAGTTGTAAAACCCAGCCCGTTCAAGTTAGACATGGCATCACCTGGAAAACACAATCACGTGTGTCTCTGTGAATATATAATCATCCTGAGTTAATGGTAAAATGGCTAAATAAATATGGGTCTAGAATACATGCAAATTATTGCATTCAGTTTTTTTTTACATTCATGCACATTTTATAGTTTTCTTTTTTATTTACTTTTTAAAATGGAGTTTGTAAAATAAAATGTAGCACAGGATGAGAGTTTCTCCACTTTTCTGCTTGTCACATGCTATTGGTCTGAAGTTTTCTCTCCACATCCAGGGGTCCACCAGCCTGCTCCATTACGCTACATTTCTCATCTTACACTAATTGATTATTTACTATTATAAAAATAAAAGAAGCAAATATTCATGAACCTTATTATGTGCATTTTAAAATCGAAGTTTTCTGTTTAAATATAGTCTTTTACAATCTCAACTCTAACTTGTGCAACCCAAGTAATTTCTAGCCTCACAATTAAAATAACTCTGATCTAAACCTCGTCATTCATGTTTCTCCACGTTTAAACACGGACTTAAGTCACAGTGCTTCTTCAAGATTCATAAAGATATGCACTGTAAACTATTAGAATAAAGAGTGTTGAGTGCATTCCCACCTGCTCCTCCGTTGATGTAGCTGCCGGTGTGGAGCGCGTAACGATTGGCCTCTGAATCCACAGTGAAGTAGGTGTACTTTGCATAGGCAGTACTGCTATCAAAATCCTCCAGGTCCACCCTCAGCTCGTATTTTTCAAGATTAGTTATGATGTAGAGGTTCTGCAGACCTGCAAATACAACAGGCTTCATGTTGATGCTGTCTACACTGCAATAGTCATGTCTTACTGAGCAAGAAGTGTAAGGAAGTGGACCATAGATCTTAGTGTTATCCATTACTCTAACCAGCCTCATTTACACATCTGTACAATGACTCACCCAGCCAGTATTCTCCACTCAGGTTCCCAAAGCCATTCTGGTACTCCTGCCATGTTCTGTAGAAGTTCACACTGCCGTCTATTCTCTTCAGAATCACCTGGTGGAATCAAAAAACATGTTTTTAATTAAACAGCATCTCTATGTTGACCTGCAGAGATTTTGTTCACGACAAAGAAATATATTGCCACATCCAGAAAAATCCTCTCAAATCTACCTAATACCTTTCACATTTATCCTTCTGAGATTGCTTTATGTATATTATTTAGATTTTTCCTATTAGTTCTCAATCTGTAACAGCTTCATTCTAATCATGCAGTCAGTTTTCTGTGTGGTTTCTATTTCAGAAAACATGGGATAAATAAAGACGTTCTGAGTCTGCTCAAGTTCTTACGTCTAGGACAGTGATTATAGAATTGCCGTGACCCCTCATCTGTCTAATCACAGTACTGGACACAACAGACAATGAGCATGGAGAAATAAGAGCACTAAGCAAAAACGAATGAAACAAGAATGGAGAAGAAAGAACAGAGCAAAAACGACTAAAAAACAGAGCTTCTGCTCCTCGCTCCTCACTGCTGTGTGCTCAGGGTCAGGATGAACAGCAAGAGGCTCATTATCATTTAAAGGAACAGGTGCTGAAAGCGGGCGTTCTGAACAGGGCTGTTTAGACAGGGGGAGAATGATGATGCGGGGCTCGTGGGGTTTGGACCAAAGCAGTTCACAGACATTTCATTAACTATTAATGAATATTAACTATGTAGTGGAGTATGGACCAGATAACGAGATGAAAAAATCAAATGAAGAAATAAAGAAATGAAAAGTTTTGAATTAAAACTTTTTCACTCTGACCAGGACCTTCTGTCTGCGACCGAATTAACATTCCACAAACCGCGGGGGGGCAAAGACCCTGCAGCCCCCCACACACACGCACGCACATAAGATCTAACATCAAAAGACGGATCAGGACACCTGGCCCCCGACACCCCTTCCTCCCTTCGGAAATTTAAAGATAACAAACTTTATGATGCTCTTAAGGAAAAGGACATCAAACAGAGAGGGGAGTTATACTGCCTCCTCTTTACAACAGGGGCGCCTAAGGGTCTCGTCATTATCGCTTGCAGGGACCAACAAATGGTTAACAGGAGTGACCTCAGTTTGAACTCCCGTTGACTCATCCACACCGAACCACCGGCATGGACCAACAGCGACCCCAGGTGGACGTTTGCGAAATCACGTCTCGCCTAAGGCCGTCTAAATACATGATGGACTTAATGAAATTTTAATACGTATGTCTATGCAATATGTATAAATGTCACTCTCTGTGTCCTCAGATCATCATTCTAATGAAATGATGTGTATTTCTGTTTCTACCATGAAAGGAAGTTTCTGTCTCTGATTAGAAAAACGAATTAATACCTTCTAAAAACAATGTTGTAAATGGAACGTAAACACAACGTACCCAAGATGAAATCTTATGTAAATGTTTGATATTAATAATCCAGGACGCTCATTGTTGTATATTACTAACATGTATAAGAAATTTCGATACGTGAAATTTCTACTCCTTCTGTGTGAATCTCTGATTCAAACCTTCCCCCTCTTCTCTCTTTTGGGAGAGTCACGTGAGCCTTGGACTCAACCCAATCGAAGAAAGGACACCTCCCAATAGGGCGTGACCACGCTGGCTTTGAAAAGAAGTTCAGCTCGGCACATCAGAGTGCAGCTCAGCAGTTCGCTCGCCCGTGCAGTGCAGCTCAAGAAGATCGGAAGCTCAACTCAGCTCAACTCGCTCTTTCTCTCTGACTCTTAACTTCGTTTCCGCTCTGAACGCCTGCACGCGGTCTCTTTGTTTTATTTCTTCAAGCTCCAACCTCTCCAAGCGAGAAGTTTTCTCCTCTTCACGACGACGAACCAAAGACTTTTGAAGAAATTTCACCAAGCTCCCAGGAGACGTCTTGAGTTAGCTAGTGTGAGAAAGCTACTCTGAAGAAGCCACTCCACTCCGGGGAAAAACCAGCCACGCCTGCAGTTCTCCGAAAAGGGGAACTCTCGATCGACGCCGCCCCGCCTGAGGCCGAGAGTGCCTGACTCAACCGGGAGGGAATCTCCTTCACAAGCGGGCCTGTCTTTCACGACGCGGGAACGACGAGAAACAACCCCCAGAGCACGGAGGTTAAAACAGCAGGACGCGACGGCTCGTGAAACAGCAAACGAGTAAGCCAGCTAAACTCTCACATTCTCCAGAAGCTGATGCCTAATTAAGTCCCTTTATAAATTTATACGTAATCTAACCTCAATTAGCAACATTTTATTCACAAGTCACAGTGCCTAGCTTATTTTTAAAGTTGAATCGGTTTCCCCTGCGTTGATGCCGTGAGATTACAAGATTATGCTATGTTAATTAAATATCTTCTTTTCTTTTATTAATAAAACTCTCATTATTTGAAATCACAGTGTATACAGTTTGTTCATTAAAATCTCTGAACATCCTGAAGAACTCACTTAGCTTGACTATTATTCATTCTCAAACTAATTAGTAACGTTTTAATTGTTTAAGCCATTTATAGACTTTAATTGCTATCATTAGTCGAATAATCAATAATTATAAGAGTCTGAATAAGGTCAACGCTATAAAAACAATATATAAATATATATATTAAATATATATTTACATAGGTATCACGGTGTATGATCAAAAAAAAAACTTACACTACAACTACATTGACTACTAGACTGAAGAGGATTTAACTTGATGTTAGTCATATAATTACACAATTTTCAGCTGCATGTAAATGTAGTTGGTGGTTAAGGAGTGTTTAAGGTTGTTGCTCACAGTCCATATCTCTGTGTCTTCTTTGTTGTTGTCATCACAGCTTTTCTCACAGTAAACCTGGACTGGCTGGTCAGTGCCTGCTGGGTAAATGGTGTACACTCCGCTCTGGAGGGATTCATTAGTGAACACATTGCCACAGTCCACAGGAAATAATGGATCACGGACCGTTTTGGACTCTGCCAGCAGGGGGAGAACTGTTAGCATCAGCAGCTGCAGCTAAAAATAAAAGAGAGTAGATAGCCACCAGTCATTTTGAGATATACGGAATTATATACTGAGCTATACTTACTGAGTTATCTTGAATCATGTACAGTCACTGAGTTATACCAAATCTGAAAATGGGTTGTATTCAGTTGTACAGAGAAAAACTCAATCACATTGTTTTATATTAACTTATACATAGTTATACTGTGTCATACTGAGTAAAGATGAATTAAATCAGGCATCCGCAGTATGTTCTAATTCAACCAAAATCAAACCACCTTTAGAGCCACAAAATTGTCCATTTTGTTGATATAACATTTATGGATATGGATGCAGTTCCAACGTGTTCAGTGTTGTTTTGGTTTATTCAGTTTCTTCATCTAGCCTGTAGGAGTGCAAATTTATTTTAAAGCCAGATTGTTAGCTTTCAGTGTTGAGATGTCTGCAAAAATCATCTGCAAAGGTAAGCTGACCCCAAAATGGAAAGTACTCCTAATGTATTGCGTGTCATATTACAGTATCTGTTTGAAGAAGAAACTTACACCACAATGTTAAGATTTGGTTAAAAATTAAAAGATGAGGTGGTCTGAAAAATATATATTTTCCTGTGCTAAATTTGAGCCAAATCAGATGGACCAAACACAGCCCAAATTTCAGTGTTTGATTTGGGCTAAATCCAATGACATGGACATCAACACCCAAATGATTTCTAGAATTGATAAGCCAGCGATACTTTAATGTTTAGATATAGACGTATGGATCTTATTGATGTTGGAGTGTCTCCAACATCAATAAGGACCATCCTCATAAGCCTCTCCAGAGGTGAATATTTGTAAGATTTTCTGATAAAACTGTAATGAAATCAGCATAGGCAAAAATATGTTTCCTAATTAAAGGTACAGATTATGTACTATTGAGGGTACTACAAAAGTGACAGTTTTTCTGGCATTGTACATTATCATTAAAAATAACACTTACCATGTCTGCAAGGATTCTTCCTTCTGCTGGATAAAAACAGACAATCAACTTCTTAATAAACAGTATTTTCCCCAGGGGTGTCTACATTCATAGTAATCATAGCTTTAATTTATGCTCTGTCTTTATGTTTATGTTTTTGTATGGTTATACAATGATCATAAAGTATATCACTTCTACAGTTATATCTACACCTCAACCTGGATAAAGTTACACACCACACTACAAAACACTTTCCATTCCACACAGGAGGACTGGAGCACAGCCCAGTGACTCCAGATCCATCTTCATCTGAGTTTTAAAAAAGAGCATAGAGGAGGTATTCTGAACAGACTGAGATATAGTTATAAACACAAGCATGTGGGTTACTGCAATGTTGTGGACATGAAAGAATGACATCTTAAAGAATGACCTGATGTGTGAGCAATCACAGATAACTCAGAGATAATGTAAGTGTTAGATTTTTAGTGCTGATTAGAAAGCGCTATATTTTACTAAAATTGTTTTTAAATATCTTCACGCATTCATGACCTGATATAGTGGATGCCATTGATAAAGACGTAGGTGGAGTGCCGAATGTTTACAGAGACATGTATGTCATCTGCATAGAGATGAATATTTAAACTGTTCCAGAGAATTGAGACTAGTTTGCTGTCCCAAATCTGAGGTCTTCAGCACTTGACACTTTAGAGTTTATATTATGTTACATAAAAACATAAAGTGCATTTTATAAATTGTCTTTTAACAAATTAATTCACCCTTAATTTTTTCTGTGGCATTTGCTTAATTTATTTTTAATTTTATTTTATTTATTGTTACACTTATATAGCACCATTCCAGATACCCAAGGATAATCTACAAACACTGCTCAGAACACCATTCGATTCAACACTCAATCCACACACACACTGGTGAGAAGCGGCAGACAAATGCACACAGTGACTCTCGACCAGGAACAGGACCAGGAACTGTCCACCTGAAGGACTACATCAGGCACTGGGGTTTCACCCAGTATAGAGAGCCAATCCATATCTGGACACACACACATTCACTCCCACACATACACACTCATTCACTCACACCAGGACAGTTATTAGAGAAACCAATTCAAAATAATCATAGCATAATGCTAATGTTTTACAAACTCAAATTCTTTACCAGTTGGAAAAATTATAAATACAATATTATTAAAGAAATATTACATAAAGAAATGTAACAGTAGAGGTCTTCTGGATTATAATAAAAAGAAAATATGAATATGTATGTTTATATGATTGAATATAATTTTACGTTTGCATTTAAATTCCACTGCATCAATAAAACGAATGGAGAAAGATTCCTCACCTGTGTTTGGAGTAGACTAGAGATCTGCACTCGATTGGCTACTAAAATGAGCAGTGCAAATGAACGATGTCCACACTCCTTTTTATAGTTCAGTAAGTCTGGCCAAGTGCCAGGGTTTTTGAAATGGACAAAAAATAGTCAGGTGATTTCAGAGAAAACTGTGAAAAGTGGATGGACAGCATATTTCAGCCTTATACCATTAGTTATGTAAAACTGGGAAAGAGGACGTTTAAATGATAATAAGCACAAACACAAATTTATTAAAGATTTATTACATCTCATAGATCTGCTTCAGTTCAAATAAACAAACATCACTCCATAACTCTCTACTAGTTCTTCTCAAAATATATTCAAAAATATGCATTTACTTTTTATCAGTATAATTTATCATCATACATATCATATACGTATCATACACACACAAACACATATATATATATATCTGTTAAAACTGTGTAAATACTGTGAGTCTCTCACTCTAGCTCAATTTGAGACACTGGATTTCAGGTTTTTAAGGGCTGTAAACTGTATTGAATAAATAAAAAACAAAACAAACAAACAGAAAACAAACACTTGAAATATATATATATAAAAATATAACAGCTACATATTTTAAGTTAAATTATGAAAATGCATTAACATTCTCCACATACTTTAATTGTCTTAGATAACTAATAAAGGTGTCATTAACACACATCAAAGAAAAAAACACAGCTCATCTCTGCCCTGTAAAAGCATCATTAACAAAAATGAATTAAATAAAAACAATAGACAATAGCATATGATTTTGAGAACTGTCTGTATCAGATTCTGTACTAAACCCACATTAAATCAGGACTGCACAGTGGTGTCATGTATTGTCCTGACGAGTCAAGCTCTTTTTGGACAGTGTGGATGTTGTGTTCCAAAAGCTGAAGAAGATAATACCATCCATCCATCCATCCATTATCCACCGCTTATCCGGGTCCGGGTCGCGGGGGAAGCAGTCGGAGCAAAGAAACCCAGACCTCCCTCTCCCCAGCCACCGACTCTAGCTCCTCCGGGGGTATACCGAGGCGTTCCCAGGCCAGTCGAGACATATAGTCTCTCCAGCGTGTTCTTGGTCTGCCCCGGGGCCTCCTCCCCGTTGGACATGCCCGGAACACCTCTCCAGGAAGGCGTCCAGGAGGCATCCGAACCAGATGCCCGAACCATCTCAGCTGGCTCCTCTCGACGTGGAGGAGCAGCGGCTCCACTCCGAGTCTCTCCCGGATGTCCGAGCTCCTAACCCTGTCTCTAAGGGAGAGTCCAGACATCCTGCGGAGAAAACTCATTTCAGCCGCTTGTACCCGCGATCTCGTTCTTTCGGTCACTACCCAAAGCTCGTGACCATAGGTGAGGGTTGGGACGTAGATTGAACGGTAAATCGAGAGCTTTGCTTTTCTGCTCAGCTCTCTCTTCACCACAACGGACCGGTACAGAGCCCGCATTACTGCTGACGCTGCACCGATTCGCCTGTCAATCTCACGCTCCATCTTTCCCTCACTCGTGAACAAGACCCCGAGGTATTTAAACTCCTCCACTTGAGGCAGGATCTCACTTCCAACCTGGAGAGAGCACTCCACCCTTTTCCGGCTGAGTACCATGGACTCGGACTTGGAGGTGCTGATCCTCATCCCTACCGCTTCACACTCGGCTGCAAACTGGTCCAGCAAGAGCCGGAGGTCCCGGCTCGATGAAGCCAACAAGACCACATCATCTGCAAAAAGCAGACATGGAATCCTGAGACCACCAAACCGGACACCCTCCGCCACTTGGCTACGCCGAGAAATTCTGTCCATAAAAATTATGAACAGAACCGGTGACAACGGGCAGCCCTGACGGAGTCCAACTCTGACTGGAAACCAGTCAGATTTACTGCCAGCCATACGAACCAGACTCCTGCTCTGTTTGTACAGGGACTGGATAGCTCGTAACAAAGAGCCCAGTACCCCATACTCCCTGAGCACCCCCCACAGAATACCCCGAGGGACACGGTCGAATGCCTTCTCCAGATCCACAAAACACATGTAGACTGGTTGAGCAAACTCCCATGCACCCTCCAGGATCCTAGCGAGGGTAAAGAGCTGGTCCTGTGTTCCACGACCGGGGCGGAATCCGCATTGTTCCTCCTGGATCCGAGGTTCAACTATCAGTCGGACTCTCTTCTCCAGTACCCCCGCATAGACCTTACCGGGGAGGCTGAGGAGTGTGATCCCCCTATAGTTGGAACACACCCTCCGATCCCCCTTTTTGAAAAGGGGAACCACCACCCCAGTCTGCCAGTCTAGAGGCACTGCCCCCGATGTCCACGCGATGTTGCAAAGACGTGTCAACCAGGACAGCCCCACAACATCCAGAGCCTTGAGGAACCCGGGGTGAACCTCATCCACCCCCGGGGCCCTACCGCCAAGGAGTTTCCCTACCACCTTGGCCACTTCAGCCCCAGTGATAGACGAGCCCCCCCCGGGGTCCCCAAGCTCTGCTTCCTCTGCGGAAGACGTGCTGGTGGGATTGAGAAGATCCTCGAAGTACTCCTTCCACCGTCTGATGACGTCCCCAGTCGAGGTCAACAGTTCCCCACCCCCACCATATACAGTGTTGGTGGAAAACTGCTTTCCCCTCCTGAGTCGCCTGACGGTTTGCCAGAAACTTCTTGGAGCCGACCGAAAGTCGTTTTCCATGTTCTCACCGAGCTCCTCCCACACCCGAGTTTTTGCCTCAGCGACTGCCGAGGCCGCAAGCCGCTTGGCTCCCCGGTACCTGTCGGCTGCCTCCGGAGTCCCCTGAGCCAACCAGGCTTGATAGGACTCTTTCTTCAGCTTGATAGCCCCCCTCACCCGGGGTGTCCACCACCGAGTGCGGGGGTTGCCACCCCGACAGGCACCGACAACCTTGCAGCCACAGCTCCGTTCAGCCGCCTCAACAATGGAGGTCCGGAACATGGCCCACTCGGACTCAATGTCACCAGCCTCCCCCGGGATGCAGTCGAAGCTCTGCCGGATGTGGGAGTTGAAGATCTTTCTGACAGGTTCCTCTGCCAAACGTTCCCAGCAAACCCTCAGCACACGTTTGGGCCTGCCAGGTCTGTCCGGCATCCTCCCCCGCCATCTGATCCAACTCACCACAAGGTGGTGATCAGTTGACAGCTCAGCGCCTCTCTTCACCCGAGTGTCCAGAACATATGGCCGCAGGTCAGATGATACGACTATAAAGTCGATCATCGAAATGCGGCCTAGGGTGTCCTGATGCCAGGTGTACTTGTGGACACCCTTATGTTCGAACATGGTGTTCGTAATGGACAAACTGTGACGAGCACAGAAATCCAATAACTGAACACCACTCGGGTTCAGATCAGCTGGGCCGTTCCTCCCAATCACGCCCCTCCAGGTCTCACTGTCATTACCCACGTGAGCGTTGAAGTCCCCCAGCAGAACAATGGAGTCCCCAGAATGAGTGTTCTCCAGCACTCCCTCTAGGGTCCCCAAGAAGGCATGGTACTCTGAACTGCTGTTCGGTGCATAAGCACAAACAACAGTCAGAGCCCTTTCCCCAACCCGAAGGCGCAGGGAAATTACCCTCTCGTCCACTGGGGTAAACCCCAACGTACAGGCGCTAAGCTGGGGGGCTATGAGTAAGCCCACACCTGCCTTACGCCTCTCACCCTGGGCAACTCCAGAGTGAAAGAGCATCCAGCCCCTCTCAAGGAGATTGGTTCCAGAGCCCATACTGTGTGTCGAGGTGAGCCCAACTATATCTAGCTGGTACCTCTCAACCTCGCGCACCAGCTCAGGCTCTTTTCCCACCAGAGAGGTTACGTTCCATGTTCCAAAAGCCAGTTTCAGTAACCGAGGATCAGAACGCCAGGGCCCCCGACCCCGACCGCCACCCGATCCACAATGCACCAGACCCGGATTACTACCTCTCCCACAGGTGGTGGGCCCATGGGAGAGTGGACCCATGTATTTCCTTCGGGCTAAGCCCGGCCGGACCCCATAGGTGAAAGTCCGGCCACCAGGCGCTCGCCAAGGAGCCCCTCCCCCAGGCCTGGCTCCAGGGTGAGGCCCCGGTAACCCTGCTCCGGGCAAGGGAGGCTGTGTCCTCGTTGTTATCTTTTTCATCCTTGTCTTTATGGATCACTCTTTGTCTGGCCCATCACCTAGGACCAATTTGCCTTGGGAGACCCTACCAGGGGCTATTGCCCCCGACAACATAGCTCCTAGGCTCACACAGGCACGCAAACCCCTCCACCACGTTAAGGTGGTGATCCAAGGAGGAGGAAGATAATACCTTTTATTAAAATATAAAAAAGACAGAGTAGGTCATGATGTGGCGTGTGTTAGTGCCTATGGTCTGAAATACTCTGAGGATCTCCACATTGTTGAGCAACACATTGTGTGTGTTATGAGGTCTATATTTGGTCAGCCATTGGGGCAGCCATGGACTAATGTTTAAAGAAATGATTGCTGGTTCAATCTCCTGGTAAATGGTGTAACATTCCATATCAGATTTGATTCAAGGCACATGTGATGTATGTGCAGCTCTCTGACACTTATTGGAAAGTGTTTCAGAAAAGCGTGGAAAGAAAAACATGTTGTAAATCATAAACGGCTGTATTTTTTGTACAATTTCCACTCATTGTATTACAAAAATTGTGTCGCACAAATTTAAAATGATTGTTTTTAGCATTACACAACGCGGGAAATCCAGGAGTTTACTGCTGTGATGTTGCTTTATTAATGCATCTTTATGGTCAAACCTGTCAGGTTACATATTTACAATTGCTATGCTGGTTGCATACACTTAATTGTTTCTCTGCATCAACAAAAAAAAAAAACACAATTGGGAGATGATAATATCTTCACACCTAATGACAATATGCTGCATTCTTTCCTCTGAGTGAAGAGTGACGACTGTTTTGAGATTCACTCCAAGATAAATCCACTTATCTACATTTTGTTTCACTTTCATATGTGACTGAAGTTTTTTTACTTATGTATGTCCTGTAACATGTCTTAACATGAGTGAAAGTTATCTGATATTAAATAAATAAATGAAAAACACACAATGAAATAATTTTAAAATTTGCATCTACCTTAAAAAAAATGAAATCTAACTGTATAACACAAATAAAGTGGCACTAAACTAATAGAAGAAAAACAAAATGTATGTTAAAACGTGACGCTAAAAAATGACTTAATCCAAAACTGCTTTATCTTATATATGTATATATAAAACTTTGTAATGTTATTATCGTAATTTTAAAATCATACCAACATTACAAAAAATTAATAAATCGCCTAATTTGATACAATGAAAAATGACATAGAATTAATGCTGTAGCTCTGGGTCCTGTCAGGACTCCACTGAGATTAATCAGGTCTGGATACGAATATCCAGTAATCAAACTAGATACAGTTGCAGAATACAAGGGGAGTATATTAAGGGAACACAATAAAGTGAATCAATGGAGTATGTGAGAAAGTAAATTAGGGACGAGGTTCTGCAGTAATGTGAATGTGGTCAGTAGCAGGAGCAGGTGAAGACTCTGCAGGAAGGGGGTGATATAGTCTGTTCTCTGGTGTGAGTGAGGACCCTAGCAGCTTCGTTCTGTACACACTGACTGAGGGATCTGATCAGGAGGCTGAACAGAAGAAGTAAAGTAGTGTAACCATGAATACTACAAACACATGTATGAGTGTTTCTGCAGCTACGGTCAAGAGTTGACTGGTGACATGCCACTTTGCGGAGATGGAAGAATGACACCTGAACTGATGATCTGATGTGTTTGGAACAATGAGGTTGGAATTCAAGATAAAACTGAGATATTCTAGAACTTAAGACCTTTAATTCTGAGTAAAAATAGATCTGTTTTATGAGATCTGAGTTTTGAAACATTACTAATCATCTGTGACCTGATATCATGGACGTAATCAGGTAAACATGGTGGTGGAGTGGTTAGATGAGGGTTATTGGTTACAGGGTTCTGTGCATCATCTATGTAGGGATGGACATGCAGAAAAAAAGTCAGCCATGATTGCAGACTATTTTTTGCCAAATATGTCTCACTTTTGTCAATTATGCCACTGACAGTTGTTGCGTGTGTTGGATATGGGCTAAGAGTCAGGAACTGGGCTTTATTAGGTGACTGTAGGTGTTGTTTGAGTCTGAACTGAGGTCGCCAGACTCATTCTGGGAATAATTTTGAGGGAAATTCGGATATAATTAATGGTTGCCTTTGTTTGAGGAAAAAAGTGGAATTGGAAATTGAGGTGTAATTGAAAATTTCACATTAAATATGTAATTTTAATGTTAATTGTAGTAATTTCTTTTAACAAATGAAACTCACACTATCTGACTTCACTTTAAAAATGCCATAGGATAATTAAAAAAGAAATCATGTTAAACAAGTATAACTATCTTGAAAAACTTCAAAAATGATAACTGATTAATTTAATTCTTCATTCATTTTCTGTAACTCTTGTCCAGTTCAGATTGGTGGTGAGTCCAAAGCTTCCCCGGAATCACAGAGCACAAGGCAGGAACACACCCTGGAGGGGGCGCACACTCACACACACACACACACATTTACACAGAGGGAGGAAACTAGAGCACCCGGAGGAAACCCACACGGACACGGGGAAAACACACCAAACTCCTCTCAGACACCCTCACCATCCAGGACCCTAGGGCTGTGACAGAGACACTATCTGCTGCACCACTGTACCGCCCTAAACAATAATAAACCAACAATAAAAATGTCATATGAAAGCAATAATACAACAAACATTTTTAAAATTTGGTATAATTTGGACTAAAATATAAAACATTGTCTGTAAATAAATATTAATTTTTACATAAAAATGAGCTTGAGTTGACTAAAACTTCTGAAATGAACAGGAAAATTAATCAGCATGCCTATGATGAGAAAGAGCATTGCAAGCACCTACAGAAGGCTTAGCTTACTTTACGCAAAGCTGTATGTGTGTTAGAAGAGTTTGAATCAGTGTTTTTACATAAATTTATTCATTGTCTGTGACCAGTTCAACCAATAACTTGACCTGGGTCAGAGGGGGCTGAAATAGGTTTTCTGATCAGAACTCCTCTCTTTGGCCTTTGAGTGAGACTCTGTAGCTCTGCTCATGTCAGGTTTCCACTGATTTTAATCAGATCTGAAAATGTTAAATCTGATTGTGTTTTCTTGTCCATCAAAGAGACAAACCTAAGCACTCAGGGCATGAGGAAACTCAAGTTTGTTCCAGTAAAGGAATTATCTAATGGTGGAGATTTCTTAGAGTCAGCCCCCTGTTTTTACAAAGTCATTGTGCGTTCTGGGTCTGATGAGGTGTGTTAACATCATCTTGCTGAAGTGTGACTTATTCAGAGTTGGCTCAAGATGGCTCTAATGATTAGGTCCCTGTGACATTTTCTTCTGGTTTTTGTCTTTTTTTTAAGCCTCTGTTTAATTAGGTTTATTAATGTGTTGTTCATTGTTTAATAAAGTAAAATACACTAAAAGTGTTATTCACCATTTATTACGTTTTACTCCTGGTGACCAACATTCATTTAAATGTGGAGATCTGTTTTGTGGAAATCAATAATTATTTACACAGTCAATCATTCAATCCATTTACGTTTAAAGAGATTTTCACAAAAATGTCAAATAAAACTGCATTAATAATTTACATAACATTTGGGAGCACTTTGAATGCATATTATTGACCTTTACATTTAATGTATTATAAGAGACTTATATCCTAAATGTTTTGTGTTTAGTCAGAGTTTGTATCCTCATCGGTACAATTAGTCGAGTCTAAACTGCTCTTGTGTAAACTGCTCAGAGCAGGCCAAGGCTGATACCTGTTCGTACCTGTGTTCCCTCCTACAAAAAATATATATGTTTTCACAGAGAGGAATTAAGCCTAGACCTGGACTAAACCACATTGTATATTATGATATTTTATTGAAAGACAGATATAGTGCAGGACTAAACTTAATCCCTGTCTAGGAATCTAAACCAAAGGTTTAGAAAGAACATGATTTATTGCTTAAATTTAAACGTTAGGAAATATTTGTTAGAATTTGAGAGGTTTCAGAATGATCCACAGCCCATATTTTACATGGTTTTACGTGTTACATGTTTGAGGTTGTGGTACTAACTACAAAAGTTCAGCAGAAATAACTGCACCACCCCAGTGCAGGTATCAAAATACTTGGCTTACGGCCATAGATTTGATCAGTTCTTAACTTACTGTAAAAATTCAGAGCATGTGGAAACTGTCAGTTCCCACAAACCTCAGAATAGCTGTCAAATCGATGTCTGCTTCAGATTTTTTCTTTAAAAAAAGTGCTTCTCAACTGGTTTGACCAGGTCCTGAATACCCACTCATCGGAATGGTGCAGATAAATGAATAACAAACTTTTCAAAAGAATGGAAAGTTTTTAAATTATACTGTACATAATTTTAACAGTAAAAATGAAACACACACACACACACACACACACAAACACACAAAATAATGCTGTTCATGAGCATAAGTTCACTCTACCCAGTGATTAGCAGGGAATACAACCCGTAACATGAGGCTGTACAACGGTGTAGAACTGTGTACTCTGGAGGAACTGAGCTCCTTCCAACACTGCTGGGGTTCACTGGGTTAATGTCACTCTGAATATGCCTTCAGATAATTTCACACTCACCCAGTCATTCAAACATTAACGACTGACAACAGCGTCACACACTCACCAGGTCACTCACACACCTGTGGACATTTTAAACAAACAAACTCTCTCTCACACACACAAACACACACCTGTGGACAAATTCACACACTCCCCCTGTCACTCACACACTCATCCTGTCACTCAAACACTCCCACTGGTTGACAGTTCCACACAAACCCACACATTGCCCACTGTAAAACGTTTAATGAATTCGTATCAATAATCAAATATCCAGTCTGAAATTTGTTCCACTAAAACATAATTAATATTTTGAAAAGAGATGTTTATTGATGTTGTACTTCTCATGAGACAAGGAATCATATCAACCCCTGTTTATAATATGTTGTGTATTTATCCACCACTAAGTTCAGGACTGTTTAAGCAGACAACTGGAAGAACACAACTGCAGAATTTAGAAGTAAACCCAGCACAGAAATTTATTGAAGATTTTCGCCAAGGCATGAGCCATCCACTTTCATGGGTGCAGTTCCCGCGAACTCCTCAAAAGCCCACCCCAAAAGACCCCACCACAGATCAACACCAAAGTAAAAGTCTCCTAGCATTTAAACTCTTCCAAATGAATACAATCATTTATCTCTGTGTTTTGGAACACCACAGTTCCTCCCCTATAATTTATAACCTCATTCTTAAAAAACCTTTCAAACCCATAACAAGGGACCTTAGTTCTTGAATTAATAACATACATGCCTTTTTTTAATCCTATTACACAACAATTTTATGTTTCATATAACTTCCTTTGCATTTACAAATTCAGTCTGTCAGGGGGACGTCTGATTCTTACAGAATGGCTATTGCGTTCCACAACCAGCGGTGTTGTTGGTACTCCAGATTGTTCTGCCACAGTCATTGGCACAGACTGTTCCAAATCATTGTCTGCATTGAGCTCCTCAAAATCCAATCCTGTTTCTGCAGAAGAGGCCACATGTTTCAACTGAGCAGGATTTGCCTTGGTACTTGTGATGGGAAAATGCAGATTAACACTAATGAGTAATGGTTAATAATAACTAATGACATAATATATTCAGGGAGTAATGGTTTGATTAATCTTGATTAATTCTTACTAAATTATGTAGCCATAGTGCTTGAAGGGACTTATTGCATTGTGTGGTTACGGTGACCTGTGGGAGGAAGGTGCTGAGCAGATTAGAAGGAAGGCAGTCAACAACTGAAAGACATCTCTCACCATTTTTCCTGGCAGCTATAAAGTTGGAGATAATGAGGCACCAATAAGGGAATGTTTGGGTTGATGGAACGTAATGTAATAATGATGTACGTGACTGGGGTCCTGTATATGGCTTGGATTTGTTCAATAAACTCGAGAGATAAGAGATAATCTTTGACTGTGTGTCTTATTCCTCTCTTCTCCCCAAAGAATTCTTTGAGCATCGATTTCTCCCCTCCCCTGTAATTCTTTAAAACCTCTTGACCCGTAGTAAAAAACTTAACCCGAGGAAGGTTTGGTTCAGTCACATTTTGCATTCTCTGAGAAAACTCAGATTTGTTCAGTGACAATCTGGTTAGTATCTGTCTTCTCAAAAACAGCTCAGCTGGGGTTTTACCAGCTGTAGTGTGTGGTGCGTTTCTGTATCCGAAAAGAAAATTTGCTACACAGTGTTCAAGTGTTATGTCACCAATTGTTCTATTCTTTGCAGTGATTTCTTAAGGTTCTGCACTAATCTTTCTGCTAACCCATTGCTTGCAGGATGAACTACTTTCATGACAGGATCTTTATCTGTCGCTTTGGCAATTTCTCTCACTGTGATAGGCAAATCTTCAAGATAGGCAACTCTGTACACTGGATTTGACACCATATCCCCTCTAGGCTTCACAGGTAATCTCGATAAAGCATCAGCATTGCTATGCTGTTCTGACCTCTTGTATTGGATTTCATATGTATATGCTGCTAAAATTAGAGCTCATCTTTGCATTCTTGCTGCAGCTAGTGTTGGCACCCCAGTTTTAGGCCCTAAGATTTTCAACAATGGCTTATGATCAGTCAATAGCAGAAATTTCCTACAATATAGGTAGTCATGGAATTTCATAACACCAAAAAACAGACCGAGAGCCTCTTTCTCAATTGGTGAATAATTTCTCTCTGCTTTTGTCAGTGTCCTTGAAGCAAATGCAATCGGCCTGCAATCATTTTATGACTAATTACAGCACCAACACCATACGGAGAGGTGTCACAGGCTAAAATGAGAGGTAAATCAGTGTCATAATGTACTAGCAATTCGTCAGACTGTAAAGTTTGCTTTGCATTTTCAAATGCACCTTGACATTTCTCTGACCATTCCCAATCGACATCTTTGTGAAGTAGTGCTGTCATGGGCTGAATCAAGGTAGACAGATTAGGGATAAACTTCCCATAATAGTTTAACAGTGCTAGAAATGACCTGAGTTCAGTCACATTTTTCGAAACTGCAGCTTTCTGGATAGCAACTGTCTTTTCCTTCATTGGGTGAAAATCCACATTATCTATAACATGTCCCAAGTATGACACGCTGCTCTTCATGAATTCACAATTCTCTCATTTTACCCTGAGATTTGAAGCTTCTAGCCTCCTAAGAACTTCTTCCAAGTTAGCTAGGTGACTGTCTGTATCATTTCCAGTTAATATCATCTAAATAGCAGATGACACCATCCATTCCTTGAAGTACTTGATCCATTATTTTTTTTAAATTGCAGGGGCACTGGTGACAACATATGGTAGTCTATTTTAATGTTATAAGCCCTTGTGCATGTTGATAATTAGATAACGTCTTCAGTTTTCCTCTAACTGCACTTGCTGATAAGCTTGTGATAAGTCTAGCTTGGTAAATTGCTGACCCCCAGCTAATTTAGCAAATAGATCCTGTGTTCGGGGTAGTGGATACTGTTCCACATTCAACCAAGGATTTATGGTGACCTTGTAGTCCCCACATATTCGTACACTGTCATCCTTTTAGGTACACAAACTATGGGAGCTACCCATTCACTGTAGTTAGTTGGTGAAGTTACCCCTTCAGCTTCTAACTTTGCTAGTTCTCTCTCTGCAGCTTCTCGAAGTGCATAAGGCACATTTTTAGGCTTACAGAACTTGGGCACAGCATTTGCAGTTATCTGCAACGTTGCTTCAATGGCATGGAACTTTTTAACACAGGTTTGAATACTGACGCATGTCTATCACACACAGTATCCTCTGTGTCAGGAGACTCTCTGTTGACTCTGGACCAGTCTAGTTTCAACTGCTGAATCCAGTCTCGACCCATCAGTGCAGGACCTTTTCCTTTAACTACAAGAAGTTTTAGCTTTTGAGTGACCTCCTTGCATTTCACCTTTACTGTGAATTTACCTACAAGTTGCAATGACTCTTGACTGTACGTTTTCAGGACACAGTTAGCTGGGCTAAGTTTCACTGATTTAAACCTATGCTGGTACAGACCTTCAGATTTCACTGACACAGCTGCGCCAGTATCAACCATTTTTTACTTGGAACCATTTATACTGACATTCACATAATATGGTTTCACAACGTCACCTTTACTTGAGTCCACTGCAAAAAGATAGCCCCATCCACTGTCAAACGGGGCATCAGCCATGCACCCGGATGGCACACAACTGACTTCTTGGTCATCAGAGACCTGCAGCTGTTTAAAACCCACAAGCTGTCTGTAGCGGGTGATCATTTCTGCGCTGGCGAGCGTTGAAATCAGGGTCTCTCTCGCGCTGGGAAGCTTTGCCACTGTAGCCTGCCTGCATGAGAGCGTTGCAATGCATCTTGTTCTCCAAATATGCGGCACTTTTATTGCCTCCCGACTTGCGTGAACAGCAGTCTTTTGCGATGTGTCCTTTTTTTTACACTCGCGACAATCCACGTCCTTGAATCTACACTCATCTGGCCTGTGTCCCTTACTACAGCAACGAAAGCAATGCTTTCCGTTAGCTGTAGGCTTTCCCGTAGCCTCACTCTCTTCATTTTAGCTTTCTTATCAAACACATTAGCTTTGTAGGTTTTCTGTGAAAACTGCTGCACAGTCTTTTGTTACTTCAAATGCATGCACCATTTCGACTGCAAACAGCAACGTTAAGTCTTTAGCGTGAGCTGCACTGAGCAAACGATCTCTCAGTTCAGAGCTCTTAACACCACACACGAACCGATCACGCAGTGCTTCGTCTAAGAATGTCCCAAATTTGCATGTAGCAGCTAACTTTCTCAAACTAGCAATGTACTCACTTATTGTTTCGTTTTCCTTCTGGTTTCTTTCTTGAAACTTGCATCTTTCAGCGATGAAATTGTTTTTCGGAACGTAATGCTTTTGTAGCAGTTCCACCAAATCTTCATAACTTTTCTCAGAAGGCTTTCTGGCGCGCACAAATTCATTAGCAAGCTATGCGCCCTTTTCCCTACCACCGTAAGAAAAACTGCCTTGGTTCAGCTTTCCTTGGTATCCAGGCCTCATTAGCTGCAAAATACTGCTCTAGCCTCTGACTATAACTATCTTCACTTTCCTCGAAGTGAAAATCTTCAGGATTCCCAAATCCCATTTTCTGTTCAACAGTCCTTTCACTCACCGAACGTCTCTCCAACTCTTCTGGATTTTCAAATGCCTCGGAGTTGCTTGACATACTAACACAGTGTCTTCCAACATAAACATCCCATCCTCGTTGCCAAAACTGTCATGTATTTATCCACCACTAAGTTCAGGACTGTTTAAGCAGACAACTGGAAGAACACAACTGCAGAATTTAGAAGTAAACCCCGCACAGAACTTTATTGAACATTTTCGCCAAGGCATGAGCCATCCACTTTCATGGGTGCAGTTCCCGCGAGCTCCTCAAAAGCCCACCCCAAAAGACCCCACCACAGATCAACACCAAAATAAAAGTCTCCTAGCATTTAAACTCTTCCAAATGAATACAATCATTTATCTCTGTGTTTTGGACACCACATAATACATTTAACACATGGTCTCTAAAATATCCAAGCCATTGTTCCTATTTTATTGACCTCTTTGAGAAACATTAGCTGAGTCTCACTGAGATATTGTGTCACACTAAGCTTAATTATGAGGTTCTTCACTCCTCATAACATCTCCTCCACTACATGGTCATACAGGTATAAAGCTGAAGTACATGGGGTCAGATATATCTCACTGATTTGCTGGTGGTTTGAAGCCCTTGCACAGCTGAGGCTTCCTACAAACCCCTAGGATCATTTACAGTTGGTGTAAGTTTATTTTCTTGTATGTGTTCTAAACTCTGCAGCAGCATTTTAGAGACTTTTATAACTGAGATCAATTTAAAGATGTTTGTTTAGGCTATCACATACTGGGACAGAGAACTCTGGCTCATCTTCTACTTTAGTTTGTGATTATTAGTTTCTTTCACAATCTCTCCTTTAGAAGAGTTTGAATCCGTGTTTTTACATTAATTTATTCATTGTCTGTGACCAATTCGACCAATAACCTGACCTGGGTCAGAGGGGGCTGAAATAGGGTTTCTGATCAGAACTCCTCTCTTTGGCCTTTGAGTGAGCCTCTGTAGCTCTGCTCATGTCAGGTTTCCACTGAGTTTAATCAGGTCTGAAAATGTTAAATCTGATTGTGTTTTCTTGTCCATCAAAGAGACAAACCTAAGCACTCAGGGCATGAGGAAACTCAAGTCTGTTCCAGTAAAGGAATTATCTAATGGTGGAGATTTCTTAGAGTCAGCCCCCTGTTTTTACAAAGTCATTGTGCGTTCTGGGTCTGATGAGGTGTGTTAACATCATCTTTCTGAAGTGTGACTTATTCAGAGTTGGCTCAAGATGGCTCTAATGATTAGGTCCCTGTGACATTTTCTTCTGGTTTTTATCTTTTTTTAAGCCTCTGTTTAATTAGGTTTATTAATGTGTTGTTCATTGTTTAATAAAGTAAAATACACTAAAAGTGTTATTCACCATTTATTACGTTTTACTCCTGGTGACCAACATTCATTTAAATGTGGAGATCTGTTTTGTGGAAATCAATAATTATTTACACAGTCAATCATTCAATCCATTTTCGTTTAAAGAGATTTTCACAAAAATGTAAAATAAAACTGCATTAATAATTTACATAACATTTGGGAGCACTTTAAATGCATATTATTGACCTTTTTTTATTATAAGAGACTTATATCCTGAATGTTTTGTGTTTAGTCAGAGTTTGTATCCTCATCGGTACAATTAGTCGAGTCTAAACTGCTCTTGTGTTTAAACACTTCCAGAGCAGGCCAAGGCTGATACCTGTTCGTACCTGTGTTGGCACCTACAAAAAGATTTGTGGCGGATGCTGGTCTTTCAAGGAGGGAAAGCTCAATTTTGGCCTACATCATAAAATGTGTCAGTTTATTTATACATAAATTTTACCCTCCGTTCCTTTTTAAGAAAATTATCTGTGACCCTGTCGTACCAACAAGGCATCTTTTCCAGGGACTTGACTAGTGTCCTCTCAATGGCCAGCAGAGCTAGGCTGCTTAATGTGAAGTGTGTCTGCCTGTGAGTGCTTTGTGACAGTGGAGGGGCTCAGCAGCACCCACTGGACAGAAACTGCGAAAGAAGTCAGAAAGAGTGATAGAAGTCAGTCTCCAAACACAAGCAGCTACAAAAAAACCCACCAGAAATAGAAGCTCGATTTGTTGCTAGTCGTTTTTTACAAAGAGGATTGCAGCACCCGCTGGACAGAAACTGTACCTGTGTCCGTACCTGTGTTCCCTCCTACAAAAAAAAATATATGTTTTCACAGAGAGGAATTAAGCCTAGACCTGGACTAATCCACATTGTGAATTATGAAATTTTATTGAAAGACGGATATAGTGCAGGACTAAACTTAATCCCTGTCTAGGAATATAAACCAAAGATTTAGAAAGAACATGATTTATTGCTTAAATTTAAACATGTTAGGAAATGTTTGTTAGAATTTGATTGAAAGGTAGGCGGCACGGTGGTGCAGCAGGTAGTGTCGCAGTCACACAGCTCCAGGGGCCTGGAGGTTGTGGGTTTGATTCCCACTCCGAGTGACTGTCTGTGAGGAGTTGGTGTGTTCTCCCCATGTCCGCGTGGGTTTCCTCCGGTTTGCCCCGGTTTCCTCCCACAGTCCAAAAACACATGTTGCAGGTGGATTGTCGGCTCAAAAGTGTCCGTAGGTGTGAGTGAATGTGTGTGTGTTGCCCTGTGAAGGACTGGCGCCCCCTCCAGGGTGTATTCCCGCCTTGTGCCCAATGATTCCAGGTAGGCTCTGGACCCACCGTGACCATGAATTGGATAAGCGGATAAGCTTATCCTAAGCGGTTACAGATAATGAATGAATGAATGTTTGAGGTTGTAGTACTAAGTTCAGCAGAAATAACTACACAACCCCAATGCAGATACATGGCCAGATATATGGCTTACAGCCATAGATTTGATCAGTTCTTAACTTACTGTAAAAATTCAGAGCATGTGGAAACTGTCAGTTCCCACAAACCTCAGAATAGCTGTCAAATCAATGACTGCATCAGAATTTTTCTTTAAAAAAAAAGTGCTATTCAACCGGTTTGACTAGGTCCTGAATACCCACTCATCAGAATGGTGCAGATAAATGAATAACAAACTTTTGAAAAGAATGGAAAGATAAGTTTTTTAAATACTATACATATTGTACATCATTTTAACAGTAAAAATGAAACACACACACAAACACACAAAATAATGCTGTTCATGAGCATAAGTTCACTCTACCCAGTGATTAGCGGGGAATACAACCCCTAACATGAGGCTGTACAACGGTGTAGAACTGTGTACTCTGGAGGAACTGAGCTCCTTCCAACACTGCTGGGATTCACTGGCATCCAAACATCCTCCAAACTGTGTCACTTATAAACCCACACCTTCAGATAATTTCACACTCACCCAGTCATTCAAACATAACACCTGACAACAGTGTAACACACTCATCCTGTCACTCAAACACTCCCACTGGTTGACAGTTCCACACAAACCCACACATTGCCCACTGTAAAACGTTTAATGAATTTGTATCAATAATCAAATATCCAGTCTGAAATTTGTTCCACTAAAACATAATTAATATTTTGAAAAGAGATGTTTATTTATTTTGTACTTCTCATGAGACAAGGAATCATATCAACCCCTGTTTATAATACATTTAACACATTGTCTCTAATGTATCCAAGCCATTTTTCTTATTTAATTGAGGTCTTCTGAGAAACATTAGCTGTGTCTCACTGAAGTTGAACTGAGAAATTTTGTCGCACTAAGCTTAATTACAAGGTTTTGACACTTCTTCACTTCTCATAACATCTCCTCCACTACATGGTCATACAAGTATAAAGCTGAAGTACATGGGGTCAGATATATCTCATTGATTTGCTGGTGGTTTGAAGCCCTTGCACAGCTGAGGCTTCCTCCAAACCCCTAGGATCATTTACAGTTGGTGTAAGTTTAATGTATTTTACGTGTTCTAAACTCTGCAGCAGCATTTTAGAGACTTTTATATTCAATTTAAACATGTTTTTGTTTGGGATGCTGGGACAGAGAACTCTGGCTCATCTTCTACTTTAGTTTGTGATTATTAGTTTCTTTCAGATTCTCTATACTTCAAACTGTCATGAAAACCTTCAAGGAGTCTGAGGAAATCTCTATTGCTGAATGTCAAGCAGGAAAATACATAGAAGAAAATTTTGTTGTGAAGCTACGACTTTTTTACTGGAAGAGTCACCCTCGGTAATCAAATGTCTTAGTGCAGTGATTCTCAGACTGTGGTACGTGTAACACTAGTGGTATTAAAGCAGCAAGGAGTGGTATGCCAAATTACCTCAAAAATTGACTACTTTATTAAGGAATTTACTCGTAACTAATAATCTAAAGTGTTCATGTGTAAATTACATAACATTTCACAGTTTTCATAATAATGCCCCAATGAAATTCATTTCTGTAAGGGAACCCAGAGAGTAAACAAATGCTGTGTTGTTTCTAACTTTTGCTTCCTGCTGTAAGAATCTCGATTGGTGCTGGTACGAATAAAGTGTCAAAGGCTGTAGCTATGAACCAGCTTATGTCTAGAAATGATTTTTCACAGGATTTTTAAGAATTCTACCCAATTTTCTTCACAGGGAAAAGTGACAGATCTTTTTAAACTGTTTTTACAACCAAAGTGTAACAATTGTTTTGAATGAGAATAATTGTACTTTTGTCATAACTTTAACATAAAGTGCATTAATGCACTTTAATGTCTCTGATACACCAACCACAGCAGTGTCTACATGTACAAGACAAACAACTTGCTAGCACATCTTGATGACAGCATTGTTTATTCCCTAGTTTTTTAAGACATTTCAACCACTGTGATTTAAAATAATGATCTACTTTTAAAGATTGTTAAAATTGCTGTAAACCCCTAAAAAGAAAAGATTAAATTGATGTGTAATGAGTCTTAGTGGAGGTAAATAAACAAAGAAGTGTGAGGACCATAAAATAGAGCCTAGTGGGACACCATACTGCAGTTCAGAAAACATCATGCAATTGAAAGGCAATATTGTGTTTAAAGCTAATGTGTCCCCTAAAGGAGGTACAGAACACAATTGATCCTAAAGAGAAGAACATTATTGGCCCTAAAATGGAGCCATGTGAAGCACCATTTCCAAACAGAATATATACGTTTTTGACACTGTCAACCAACACCAAAATATATAAGACCAAATATATAAGGTTCACAGGGATTTGCCATCAGAGAATATTAACCATGTGTATGTGTATAATTTTTGCATTTATTTTTCTGAGAAAAATATATTTTCTCACTGTCAAATACACAAATATTATGGGCGTGTAACAGGTAAACAAGGACAGGAGATCTCCCAGCATGATTAGCGGTTCTCACATTTCAGTGTTTTTCATTGTGTTTTGATTGTGTTGTGGGATTATACATGTATTTTTGTGTGGTAGTGAAGTTGGCGTGTAACTAAATTCAAAGTTCATCATCAGCCTGAGTTGAGCACTAAAGTGTGGCACCCCCTAGATCACAAGCCAAAATGTCCTGCTCTTTCTGTCACATCCTGGCCCAGCTAAGTCCACGGAGGCAGGGGGCCCTGCAGCAACCTCTACAGAGGCAGGGGCTTGGGCTGGTCTCAGCGCACGTGCTGTTCGAGGAGCAGGTGCTGGAGCTGTTGAGGGTTTGGGAGGTTCAAGGGGAGCACTCATGAGGGAATCCCCAGGAGGTGTGCACCTGTTAACCTCACCTCTGTCCATAGGTTTGAGACTAACCGCACCAACCCTCAATATGTTGTTTCAAAATTTCATGGTGTCAACAAATCCCAAAAAGGTTGGGACATGGCCATTTTTTACCACCGTGTGGCATCCCCCCTTCTTCTTACAACACTCAACAGACGTCTGGGGACAGAGGAGACCAGTTTCTCAAGTTTAGAAATAGGAATGCACTCCCATTCATGTCTAATACAGGCCTCTAACTGTTTAATCGTCTTGGGCCTTCTTTGTCGTACCTTCCTCTTTATGATGCGCCAAATGTTCTCTATAGGTGAAAGATCTGGACTGCAGGCTGGCCATTTCAGTACCCGGATCCTTCCCCTACGTAGCCCTCACGTTGTGATTGCTGCAGAATGTGGTCTGGCATTATCTTGTTGAAAAATGCAGGGTCTTCCCTGAAAGAGATGACGTCTAGATAGGAGCATATGTTGTTCTAGAACCTGAACATAGTTCACTGCTTTAATGGTGCCTTTCGAGACATGCAAGCTGCCCATGCCACAAGCACTCATGCAACCCCATACCATCAGTGATGCAGGCTTCTGAACGGAGGGTTGATAACAACTTGGGTTATCCTTGTTATCCCAGTGTTCCATAAAAAACTTCAAATCGTGACTCATCTGACCACAGAACCGTCTTCCATTTTGCCACGCTCCATTTTAAAAGACCCCTGGCCCAGTCCAAACGTCTGAGCTTGTGGAGCTTGCTTAGAAATGGCTTCCTATTTGCACTGTAGAGTTTCAGTTGGCAATGGTGGATTGTGTTCACTGACAATGCTTTTTGGAAGTATTCCTGAGCCCATTCTGTTATTTCCTTGACAGTGGCATTCCTGTTTGAGGTGCAGTGACATTTAAGGGCCCGGAGATCACGAGCATCCAGTAGAGTTTTACGGCCTTGACCATTGCACACAGCAATTGTTCCAGATTCTCTGAATCTTTTGATGATGTTAAGCACGGTTGATGATGATAACTTAAAAGTCTTTGCTATTTTACGCTGGGTAACACCATTCTAGTATTGCTGCACCATCTGTCTGTGCAACAGTGATGGAATTGGTGATCCTCTTTCCATCTTGGCTTCAGAGAGACACTGACACTCTGAGAAGCTCTTTTTATACCCAATCATGTTGTCACTTGACTTAATTGGTGTTAATTGGTCTTCCAGCTGTTCGTTATATGCTCAATTTCCTTTTTCCAGCCACTTATTGCTACTTGTCCCAACTTTTTTGGGATTTGTTGACACTGTGAAATTTTGAATCAACATATTTTTCCTTTAAAACATTACATTTACTCAGATTAAACTTTTGATCTGTCATCTATGTTCTATTACAAATAAAATATTGACATTTGCCATCTCCACATCATTGCATTCAGTTTTTATTCACAATTTGTTTAGTGTCCCAACTTTTTTGGAATCCGGTTTGTATAAAGAGATCGGTCATATATGTGATGAATGTTGTAGAACTGTGAAACTGTCCATATGTGAGAGTCTGGGTGTACATGTGAATCTATCCATGGGTGTGAGAGTGATGGGGTGAGGATGTAAAATTGTCCACAGTTATGAGTGAACAGAATTATGTGTTTACAGAAGAGGAATAAATAACTGAGAGAAGGAATGGGTGTTTTAAAATGTGGAAACTTAAGAAGATTTAAGTTCAGCCAAATTTGTATCTACATAATTCCATCGTACTTCTGTGACATTGGTAGCATTTCTTGAAACTGAAGCATTTGTTGTTATTTACAATAAAAGTTGAAACATTTTTGTCAGGATTTAATGACAGAAACATAAAAATCTTTCAGGAGAAGTGCTGATGTTGAATGATAAGTCTAGATCTGGTTTATCGTAAATGTTTGGATGGAGTGTGATCCCTCCAGAGAACACAGTTCTATTGCTCCACAGCCATTTCTCGCTCACACATAGCATTGAGCATGGTGGTCTTAGGCTTATGAGCAGCTGCTCCAGAGTGTCTCTCTTGTGTTTCTTGTTTTACTGTGAGATTATTCACACAATGTGAAGAATTTAAAAACTTTCTATATCTTCTCTTTTGTTCCAGAAATGCATGATATTTATCTGCACCTTTTGGAAGGGTGTGCAGACGGTGGCTTGTCAAACTAGTTATGAAAACACCTTTTCAGATGACTCTGAAACAAAAAGATCATTTGATAGCAGGTCTGAGGTTTAGTCAGTTTCCTCGTGGTCTACCTTATTACAGTATTCATTCATTATCTGTAACCACTTATCCAATTCAGGGTCACGGTGGGTCCAAAGCCTACCTGGAATCATTGGGCGCGAGGCAGGAATACACCCTGGAGGGGGCGCCAGTCCTTCACTGGGCAACACAGACACACAGATACATTCACTCACACCTACGGACACTTTTTGAGTTGCCAATCCACCTGCAACATGTGTTTTTGGACTGTGGGAGGAAACCCACGCGGACACGGGGAGAACACCCCAACTCCTCACAGACAGTCACCCAGAGCAGGAATCGAACCCACAACCTCCAGGTCCCTGGACCTGTGTGACTGCGACACTACCTGCTGCGCCACCATGCCACCCATATATATATATATATATGTGTGTGTGTGTGTGTGTGTGTGTGTGTGTGTGTGTGTGTGTGTGTGTGTGTGTGTGTGTGTGTGTTGGTATTTCCCCCTCTGTGAGGACCACATATTGACATCCCACCTTTCTTGTGAGGACATTTTTGGTTGTGAGGACCTTTTGCCCGGTCCTCACAAAAAATAGCTTCTATAATGTAATTATCTGTGCATAAATGTCACTCTGAGTGAATTTCACTAATTTCTATTTGAGTCCTCACATGAATGTCCGTTACCCATGCAGCAGTGTGTGTGTGTTTTCTCTGAGATTCTGTGCTGTCCTGAAGCTCCTGTACACACCACCCTCTGGTCTCTGCAGGGAATTTTCTGATTGGACGATTCAAATTTTGGAGGGAACCTTGGCTCAAAATCAGAACTTGGATTTAAAAGCAAGAAAAACAAGTACTGAAACATTACACAGGTCCAACACAGGCTAAAAATACAGTTTCTCATGGAATATTAATTTTGGAGGGAAAATAAATTTGTGAAAAAAGGAGTTTAAAATCGGCTGCTGCTGTTATTATTTTAAACAGACGTTTTATTTAGAGGCTTGTGAGACATGTAATTCTTCTTAATATTTATGAAAGTTAATATAAAGTTTTAAATACACTTCAGGATTGAACAGTTGTATTAAATACTCTCTCTGTATCAGGGTCTTGTCTTTGGCTTGATATTAGAAGACACTCAGGCACAATATTAAAATACGGTAGGAGCCGTCCAATCAGCTCTGACTCACCCATCCCCCACAGCTCACTGACTCTCTCTGGGTCTGTTTCTGTAAATTCACTCTCACACCCAACACAGACCTGTGTGACAAAATACTGAGGACATATTAATTGATTTATTTTTCTTTAATTAAATGAGACTTATGACTGTTCTCCTCTATAAACAGGAAAGACAACCTACGATATAAATTACAAATATAACACAAAGTGCACAGTTCTTTTATATAAACTGGGGTCAAATTGACTCGAAGATTATGTTAAATATAAAATATTTTGTTTATAACTCAATCGTGAGTAAGAGGGAAAAAGTTAAGATGCCGACAAAACCGCCCAAACCCTAGATGACTACATGTGCATTTTTAGATTGTGTCTCCTGTTCATTTGGACACAGTTATATTTTCACTAAGACATTGTGCTGCATGACTCCAGTTTACTCCGAATCTGTACTGTGCACTTAGAGTTGGATTCTTACTAAGACAGTGTGCAGTACTTCTATAAAAACTCATGCTACACCATGTCTTAGTGAAAATATAACACAAAGTGCGCAGTACTTTCAAATAAACTGGAGACACAATATAAAAAAGCACATGTAGTCAGCTAGGGTTAGTGCAGTTTTGTTATAAACAACGTTTTTTCAGCTTTAAGACCATGATTCCCATTCTTTTTTGGCTGGTGTCCTTCCAAGTGGAGTCCATGGCCTCTTCATCTGAGACTGATCGGAGATTTACTCTGTGGAGATAATACATATCACTGAGTAGTCATATGACAGTATTCTGGAAATTTAAACAGGATCAAGGTGATCAATATTGTCAGACATTTGGCATGAAACACTGATATCGTCACTGTCCAATTAAAAACACGTATCTTTTTAATAATTATTGTGATTAATTATAGCCACTGCTCTAATATTTCACGTGAGTAAACGTGAGATCAGTCGTTAACTTTAGCACGGACTCTCAGACAGCACCAGGAGAATGGGGGAGGGGGGGAAATGCATGGTTTTGATGGACAGGTCTAGCAGCCAATGAGATACTTGTTAAAGAAACTTTATATTTTGATATTATAATCATACAGGAGATGTAAAATATCCTATACCAATCCATTAGAATTTCACACAGGGCCCAACCCACTCTCTTCTTACCGGCAGCCACATAATTTCTATTGTTCCAATCCTACAGTTATGGCTCTAATCGACTCAACTCTACACGGCTCGGCATGCTTAAAGCTGGGTGCTTTTCCACTGGCAGGGCTCCCCCGTGAAATGGACCCAGTGACGTTGCAAAACCCCCGTCTCTAACAGGAATCACTGGCTTTTCAAAATCCACAACACCTGCAGCAGAAAAGTTAGGCGCTGTTAACTCATCATGTATTTGCGTGTTGTTGTGTGGACTGAACACGGCTCCGCCCCCAGTTCTCACAGATCAGTTTTACTTGTTGCACGTTCGGCTTTATTTGTACATTTTCATCAGCCACCGACCCAAGGAGCATATAAACCTCTTCAAACCTCTGCTGTAATTTAAGAGATTTTACAAGCAGTGTGTTTGTTCTATATTTAAATGAGCTCTGCATTTCGTGGTGATTGACATGGCACTGGTGAATCGGCGCTCTGCAGGGTTTACACGTCACCATTAGTACCTACTCGGCATGACTGGAACCCCAAGGGAGCTGGGACTGAAAACCTATCTAGTTCCAGTAACCAGGTACCTTTTATGATCTGATTAGCAACCAGCTAACATCTACGATTAATCATCAATCCCATCACGAGTACCCAAAACACCCACAGCATCACTAGCTCTTCACAGTGGTCATCAGGTAGGCACCTCCCCCTCATCAATGTTTTGCATAATTAAGCCCACAAAACCTCCACACTGGCCTCCCTGGTGACTAAGGCTGTACCTAGCCCCACTGGCACCGTTAATGCATGCTCAGGGCCACCAGTTCCATGTGATCTTTATGTGCTACATCACCAACCACCACAACAGCATCTGTACAGTCTATGTTCTCCTTATCCACAACCACTGACTAGAACTTTAAGGTGTTTCTGATAACTCCTTCACAACTGCCCTTAATAATAATGTGGCCGACTTGGCTAAAAATCCCCTAACACCCATCTGGAGCGGTGTAAAATGTGACTGCCACCTATGTTCCCTCACCTCAGCCGCCAGGTCTGTGTACTTCAGCTTCTTTCTTTCAAATGCTTCATCTACTGCATCCTCAAATGGAACTGTTAACTCTATGAAATGAACTATCCGTTTACTCTCAGAGCACAGCACTCTATTTGGCCTCAGTGTAGTTAACGCAATGCAAACTTGTGCTTCACCCCATCTACCAATATTTGATAGCCTGTGCACGCTCTCGAATATGTTTACCCTCACACATAAACCCAATAGCTTCATTACTACAGCCACTCGTTAATGCATTTACCTCTAAGTGCTTGCTGTTCACAATTCTTGCCAAGTGACCTTCTGCTTTTCTAGATTCTTCCAGCAAAGCCACTGGCCTTGTTTTGCCTGTGACACTGCTGTTGTACACCATGCCTCCTCTTTCTGATTGCAAATAAGTCTAGTCATCATTTGCTTTCTCTTTGGTGATGTGGCCTTACTAAACGCTTTCCACGACCGAAGGCCCGCTCCTCCGCATTGCACATCCCTTAGCTCTGCTGAGCTCCTGGCTACCTGCACAGTCACTTTTGGATTTCACTTCCTTCCTGCTGTTTTGACTGGCACTGCTGCTTTTACCACTGCATCTTTCAATCCTGACAAAATGATCTCACGACTCACCTTTGCACATTTTAAAATCCTCAACTAAACTTGAGTGGTAACTCTAGTACCCATCTGCCGTACCATGCCACACTACTTAAACACTGTGGCACTAGCCACTTCATTATAGCATATACCATATTGGTAGATATTTGGGACGCCAGACTTCACTGTTGAGCCTTCTGGAGGTGTTGTGGGTTTAATTCAGTGAAACACTGACGAGAGGAGGTGCCTACCTGATAACCCCTGTGAAGAGCTAGTGATGCAGTGGGTGGTTTGGCACTATGTGAAGCTCTAATGGATTGTCATAGGATATTTTAAATCTTATCATGTGTATGATTATTATATATGGCCATACAGTCAACATGTGAAACAACATTTTCTGTCATAACACATATTATAACTGGTCTGTAATATTAAGATGGCTATATTAAACCAAATATGACTAAATACAAAAAAATATTTGTTTAAAACATACACAGTTTCTCTTCTGAGAACTCACTTGTTATCCTTTGATCACTGTCACAGTCATCATTGGACGGGCAATATTCAGAAGCACTTATCTTCTGATGAGTCCTGACTGCTTGCAAACCATTCTTCAGGAGCATTCAAGTCCTACAACATAAAATATTTTAGTAAATCAAGTAAGACAAGCTGCATTTAAGCATGGCTAACACAAACTTTTATTTCTTTTATTGACATGTTAATAATGCACTTTAACAGCATAATTTCTGAAAATTGATTCTGCTAATAAGCAACTCTATTGTGGTTATTAGTTTCGGCCCCTAGTATGACTAGTATTATTCTTTGGTGTATCACTAGTGCTACATATTTCGAAGGCTTTGTATAAGACCTGTGTGCATGAATCCGTTGCTTGAATGTCCTACAACAAATGTTTAGCAACCACTGGTTTAGCTGGCTGACTAAACTGACCAGCAAAAAGCAGATGTATGCCTTGTCCAGTTAACGATTAGCTTTTCCAAAAACTGACTGTCAAAGATCAGCTTAGACTACTTTAGCTATACTTTTAAGTAAAGCAAGAGTGGAAAAGGAAGAAAAAAATCCCTTACAATTCCAATAAGAAAATAAATGAGTTCTTCCTTTACTTTACATACGACACCAACAAAGTATTGAAAAAAGTCTGCATACATTACTTATAAACTTGATTTGCCAAGTACAAAATTACAAATGACGTCAACACTGCAGTTGAAAAACGTGGTATGCATGGCTTGGCTACGTTCACACAGCAGGTAAAAGTGGCCCAAATCCGATCTGTTTCGTCATGTGTGATACAGATGTGTTGTTTTTGTGGCTGTGTGAACAGCAACAAATCGCACTGAATCTGACTATTCAAAATCAGCTTTGGGCCACTTTCATATGTGATATTGAGATCCAATTCATATTGGATCTGTGGCAATGCGACTCTGTCTGAACGGCCAGATCGGAATTCATGTGAAATTACGTCACTCTGGCCATTGAGAATGATCTCGGACTACGGTCCAAAGCACTTTCGTCTTAATTTGAGGTGTTTAGGACATGGACAGGGACTGGTCAGAGCATTTTCATTTTGTAAAATATATTGGCAAATGAAAAATGTCTGAAACTCCTTAATCTAGGCTCCTGTCTCTTATTAATGATAATTTAAAACACATGGACAAAGGGTTTTTTATAAAACAAACAAGAGAATAGCTTCTTTTAGTCATTCTATATCACTTTTACATTGTTCATGTTGTTATGAAGCTCTATAAATAAGGATCATGGACATATTAAACTCATGTCGGCTTTGTATGTAACAGATTAACATTTCCTTTTGGTCAGCGCCTGAAGCCTCGTACTTTGTGGTGCGGGTCAGTTCAGCAGTGTGATCTGTTCAGACTGACGTCAGATATGGGTCACATTATACAGACTGTGTGAACAGCAAAACAAAAAAAAATCAGATTTGGACTTTTACCTGCTGTGTGAACGTAGCCAAAAAGACAAAAAAAATGGTTACTAAATGTTACGCATTTGACCTGCTCCGTGTATATCTCCACTCATATTCCTTAGTGCCCACCTCAGAGAAATAAACAGACTCCCTGTCAGAATCTGTCTCTCCGTCACGTGCACCAGGCAGCAGTGTGGACACGGCTTATGCTTGAGATTTGTGTGATTTCTCTTTATAAATAAAAATACTGAATTTTCCTCCAAAGAAAATAATACAACTTTGCATCAAAAACAACACTCAATAATGATTCTGTCACAACCACTAAAGGCATCTCTTTTCTGACTCCAAATCCTTTAAAAAGAAGTCATTAAACAATACATCAAATATGTTCATGTTCTCTGTAAATAGCTGTAAAATGCACAATACAAAATGCTGGGTTCAAAATAAAAAATACTGATTTTTTTCTGTCAAAAAGGACAGAGTATATGCTTTAGGTTCAGTGGGTAAATGGCGTGGTTAACTGGTCAAATGTCTTTGGATTAAATCCTTAATGAACACTTCCACCACCACAGAAATAGAGCAATGATAAACTTGCAGAAATAAGTTCTTTGTATTCTGAACACTGCTAAACCACACCAGCAAAAACCTACATGCAGCAGGCTTCCCGAGCGAGCACAGAACTCACCAAGGGGCTTGAGGATTTAATCTGAAGACTTCTGACCAGTTAAACCACTGACCCCTGACCCTAAAACACACGTCCTTTCCTTTTACCAGATTCTCGCTTTGTTACTGGTCTGTTACTGCTCAGGTTGTCACCATTATAATGTGTAAATAGCCCAGCTCTGAGAGCAGTGATCTGTATAAGTCTTAAAAAGGTCTGAAAATGTCTAACAATGATGAGAGATGTCAATGTGTTTAAGACAGAATCAAGGCTGAGTGTGTCATGTTTAAAACACGCTCTGATTATACAGCTTTAATCTATTAAATAGACTACAGTCAGTGACTGGTGCGATGTGGCAGTTTTCTGAGGACGAACACTGAAGATAATGTGTTATTTATAAAGATAAATCACAGGAATCCTAAGTCTAACCTGTTGGGCCCAGACTGCTCCCGGAAGCGCGTGCACGCGAAGTATTTTCGGCTCGTTAGCATACACGAGCTATTTTGCTAATACCGCCTTTACAGAGTTAACGGTGCTGTTGGCCCTGCTTACAAACTGCTAAAATCTTATTACAACACTGAAATCCCCGACTGCAGCGGCTTCGTTGTTTTAAAATCTTGAACTTTAATACCACGGACGTTTTGGAGCAGTGCAGCTAGTCACATTTAGCTCGTGCTAACTTCTGCTGCCGAGGCAAATACACGACATTATTTCAGAATCTGAATCACTAACTTGGTACTAACACGAGCCACGGAACGACACGTTAAAATAAACAATACCTCCACGTCCGCGTCCGCGTCTGTCCGTGTTAGTGAAGAGTGTCTCTGAGCAGCTCCTGCCTCGCGCCTGACTCCGGCTCCAAACCTAACGCTCGCGCCCTTGCGCACTTTCACTAATCACTTACTGCTCCGTTTGAATCCTTCACTACGACATTAAAACGAGCTAAAATCAACAATAAAACGAGCTAAAAACAACAATAAAACGAGCTAAAAACAACAATAAAACGACGTTTCTGTCCTCACTGAATGAATATGAAGTAATAAATCGTGTTATTTTTATCCAAATGTCGTGTGTAAGTGAGAAATATCGTGACATAAGTTAATAAATTAATCACTTACCCACAATAGCTTTTTCTTGCTCTTCTTTGTTCATTTTGTTGATATATTCACAGTGTCTTCTTTCAAACTGTCGGTGACGTTGCTTTAGGAACTGCAGCCGCCTTTGTATGTGACTTATTATAAAAACAACAATTATAGTGAACAACCACATGCACTGTACTTTGACCATAGCCCCACTTCTAGAATTAGATAAAAATATATGAAATGATGGGTAAATCTATAGTTCAATCTATAGTTTGATCAGAGGAGGATGGGTCCCCTTTGTGAGTCTTGGTTCCTCCCAAGGTTTCTTCCTCCAGCCTCGAGGGAGTTTTTCCTTGCCACTGTCGCCTTCGGCTGCTCACATTGGGCTTTGATTTAAATGTTCTGTTCTGAAACTGTGAAGCTGCTTTGTGACAACGTCAGTTGTAAAAGGCGCTATACCAATAAATTTGATTTGATGATTTGATGGGTAAACACACTGCAGGACAAGTTTTTCAGTAGGCCCCAAGTTGTACAGTACCATACAAAACATTAAACCTAAAATAAAGCAGTACACACTGCAATTCTAGAGCTAGAGTGATCATAACCCTGACATTCCCCCCAAAAACAGTATGATTATCTTGAATCTGAGCATTGCTCAAATGCTGCTGTGCTAAAGTGGATCAAAACCATAAGACATTCGCTTTGGATCTTTACCACAGGAGCAGTGCTGTGTTAAAGTGGACACAGGAGCAGTTCTGTGTTAAAATGGACACAGGAGCAGTTCTGTGTTAAAATGGACACAGGAGCAGTGCTGTGTTAAAATGGACACAGGAGCAGTTCTGTGTTAAAATGGACACAGGAGCAGTTCTGTGTTAAAATGGACACAGGAGCAGTTCTGTGTTAAAATGGACACAGGAGCAGTTCTGTGTTAAAATGGACACAGGAGCAGTGCTGTGTTAAAATGGACACAGGAGCAGTGTTGTGTTAAAATGGACACAGGAGCAGTGCTGTGTTAAAATGGACACAGGAGCAGTTCTGTGTTAAAATGGACACAGGAGCAGTGCTGTGTTAAAGTGGACACAGGAGCAGTGTTGTGTTAAAATGGACACAGGAGCAGTGCTGTGTTAAAGTGGACACAGGAGCAGTGTTGTGTTAAAATGGACACAGGAGCAGTGCTGTGTTAAAATGGACACAGGAGCAGTTCTGTGTTAAAATGGACACAGGAGCAGTGCTGTGTTAAAATGGACACAGGAGCAGTGTTGTGTTAAAGTGGACACAGGAGCAGTGTTGTGTTAAAATGGACACAGGAGCAGTGCTGTGTTAAAATGGACACAGGAGCAGTGTTGTGTTAAAGTGGACACAGGAGCAGTGTTGTGTTAAAGTGGACACAGGAGCAGTGCTGTGTTAAAGTGGACACAGGAGCAGTGTTGTGTTAAAATGGACACAGGAGCAGTGCTGTGTTAAAGTGGACACAGGAGCAGTGTTGTGTTAAAATGGACACAGGAGCAGTGCTGTGTTAAAATGGACACAGGAGCAGTTCTGTGTTAAAATGGACACAGGAGCAGTGCTGTGTTAAAATGGACACAGGAGCAGTGTTGTGTTAAAGTGGACACAGGAGCAGTGTTGTGTTAAAATGGACACAGGAGCAGTGCTGTGTTAAAATGGACACAGGAGCAGTGTTGTGTTAAAGTGGACACAGGAGCAGTGCTGTGTTAAAGTGGACACAGGAGCAGTGCTGTGTTAAAATGGACACAGGAGCAGTGTTGTGTTAAAGTGGACACAGGAGCAGTGTTGTGTTAAAGTGGACACAGGAGCAGTGCTGTGTTAAAGTGGACACAGGAGCAGTGCTGTGTTAAAATGGACACAGGAGCAGTGCTGTGTTAAAATGGACACAGGAGCAGTGCTGTGTTAAAGTGGACACAGGAGCAGTGTTGTGTTAAAATGGACACAGGAGCAGTGCTGTGTTAAAGTGGACACAGGAGCAGTGTTGTGTTAAAATGGACACAGGAGCAGTGCTGTGTTAAAATGGACACAGGAGCAGTGTTGTGTTAAAATGGACACAGGAGCAGTGCTGTGTTAAAATGGACACAGGAGCAGTGTTGTGTTAAAATGGACACAGGAGCAGTGCTGTGTTAAAGTGGACACAGGAGCAGTGCTGTGTTAAAGTGGACACAGGAGCAGTGCTGTGTTAAAATGGACACAGGAGCAGTGTTGTGTTAAAATGGACACAGGAGCAGTTCTGTGTTAAAGTGGACACAGGAGCAGTGTTGTGTTAAAATGGACACAGGAGCAGTGCTGTGTTAAAATGGACACAGGAGCAGTTCTGTGTTAAAATGGACACAGGAGCAGTGCTGTGTTAAAATGGACACAGGAGCAGTGTTGTGTTAAAGTGGACACAGGAGCAGTGCTGTGTTAAAATGGACACAGGAGCAGTGCTGTGTTAAAATGGACACAGGAGCAGTGTTGTGTTAAAGTGGACACAGGAGCAGTGCTGTGTTAAAGTGGACACAGGAGCAGTGCTGTGTTAAAATGGACACAGGAGCAGTGTTGTGTTAAAGTGGACACAGGAGCAGTGCTGTGTTAAAGTGGACACAGGAGCAGTGTTGTGTTAAAATGGACACAGGAGCAGTGCTGTGTTAAAATGGACACAGGAGCAGTGCTGTGTTAAAGTGGACACAGGAGCAGTGTTGTGTTAAAATGGACACAGGAGCAGTGCTGTGTTAAAGTGGACACAGGAGCAGTGTTGTGTTAAAGTGGACACAGGAGCAGTGTTGTGTTAAAGTGGACACAGGAGCAGTGCTGTGTTAAAGTGGACACAGGAGCAGTGCTGTGTTAAAGTGGACACAGGAGCAGTGCTGTGTTAAAATGGACACAGGAGCAGTGTTGTGTTAAAGTGGACACAGGAGCAGTGCTGTGTTAAAGTGGACACAGGAGCAGTGCTGTGTTAAAGTGGACACAGGAGCAGTGCTGTGTTAAAATGGACACAGGAGCAGTGTTGTGTTAAAATGGACACAGGAGCAGTGCTGTGTTAAAGTGGACACAGGAGCAGTGTTGTGTTAAAATGGACACAGGAGCAGTGCTGTGTTAAAGTGGACACAGGAGCAGTGTTGTGTTAAAATGGACACAGGAGCAGTGCTGTGTTAAAGTGGACACAGGAGCAGTGCTGTGTTAAAGTGGACACAGGAGCAGTGCTGTGTTAAAATGGACACAGGAGCAGTGTTGTGTTAAAATGGACACAGGAGCAGTGCTGTGTTAAAATGGACACAGGAGCAGTGTTGTGTTAAAATGGACACAGGAGCAGTGCTGTGTTAAAATGGACACAGGAGCAGTGTTGTGTTAAAATGGACACAGGAGCAGTGCTGTGTTAAAGTGGACACAGGAGCAGTGCTGTGTTAAAATGGACACAGGAGCAGTGTTGTGTTAAAATGGACACAGGAGCAGTGTTGTGTTAAAATGGACACAGGAGCAGTACTGTAACTCAGGTCAAGGTTCAGGTCACTACAGTCTTAAGGTAAGTCACTGTAACACTACAACATAGTATTAACACGAGGCATATTGTTTCTGGAATGGATTTTATTATCTTCAGATGTCTGTGTTAAGGTGGACTTGCAGTTAGCTTTTAGCTTTAAACATAATATAGGAAAGTGACTGCATATGAGGAGTTAATGGTAGCTAAATTAGCACTAACATCATTGCATCCCTGTCGTATTGATGTTTCTAGTTCATTTACATTGTTGCTTTCTTTTCATCGTGCTTAAATATGTTATGAGATAGCATGGTGTTAAGCTAGCTGGTAAAATTTTTTTATAAAAAATAATATATATATATATAATTTAAAATAATTCGTGTGGTTTTACTGATTTTTTGGGATTCAGTATAGTACTGATATCTTGAAAATGCAGAAAAAAATTTGAATCAAAGTAGAAAATAAATTTATTTATTTATTTTTCATGTATTTATGTGTTTGTTTGTTTGTTTAAAACAAATAATGTTAGTCTTGGACATTGCTTTGTGTTCCTCCGTTTTTTAAATAACATATAAGCGGCCACTGTCAGTAAACTATATCATGTAAGTGCACGGGCGCTGTGTTCGAATTGAATTCAGGAGGGAAGTGAACGATTTTGTACACTACCTCTAAGTAGTGCACTTTTAAACGCGTAGGGCACATCGTCGTACTCTTAAACAGCACTGAACATAACTAAGGCTTCTGACGTAACGAGAGGCGGGGCTGTATTTTGGCGCGACTGTACTGTAGTTTAGCGGGGCTCTGTAACTCCGCCCTCCGACGGTTAAAATCTACCCAGCAACCGATGGTCCTCACAACTGCTTGATCTAATTGGCGAGTTTATTCAGTTCTAAAGTGAGATTAGTGACAGTGGGGACACCTAGTGTCGGATTGTAGTGTTAGTTTTCCTTTAAACCTCCGGGAAAGGGTGGTCCTCACAAGGCTGTCCGATATCATGGTCCTCACATTGGTACCAAAACGTGTGTGTGTGTGTGTGTGTGTGTGTGTGTGTGTGTGTGTGTGTGTGTGTGTGTGTGTGTGTGTGTGTAACATTATCATCCAACATTAGAAAAAAACCAGAGTGGACAGTGAGTAGGCATAATATTTAAAAGCTCCACCAGCATTGATGTGTCATTTACACTCATGAGTGCAACACAACACACCACCACATCAGTGTTGCAATGAGTATGGATAATGAATAAACAAACCAGAAAATGGTCTTCATGATATAATATATTAAATTATATTACTAAAAAGAGCCTACTAAGTTCTAGCCTACCTGGAATCATTGGGCAAAAGGCAGGAATACACCTTGGAGGGGGCGCCAGTCCTTCACAGGGGACCACACACACTCACAAATTCACTCACACCTATGGACACTTTTAAGTCACCAACCAAACCAGAGCACCCGGAGGAAACCCACACAGACATGGGGAGAACACACCAACTCCTCACAGACAGTCACCCAGAGCAAGAATTGAACCCACAACCTCTAGGTCTCTGGAGCTGCGTGACTGCAACACTACCTGCTGCGCCACCGTGCAGCCCGGCTTGAAAGCTAAAAATGTTTGAAAGCTAAAAATTACTCCAGTACAAATGTTTCTGGCTTCACAGTTTTTTTTTTGTTTGTTTTTGTCTTTTTTTTTTTGGAGCTTAACATTATTGTCTGGCATCAGATTCAGGTAGCAAAGAAATCAGATAAGGCTCAACATTTGTTTTATTCTAAATTGTCTTAATGTGTTTAGCTAGATGACCAGACTGATCAAAGCTTATTTTAAATAAAATTAGGGGTTCAAACATACAGTATGTAGATTTTTTTTCTCCTATAGAACTGAATGTGTAATAAGATTATTCAAATTAAATACAAGTTCAGATTGTTGTTCATGACATTATTCTGGGGTAGCATGTCACCTATAGTGGACACTTTCTAGTCAGCTGTTTCTCAGCATTCACAAGAGAGATCAAGCTGAAATATTGCATTCCACTTTTGTGGGAAAGGCTATAAAAGAAAAAATTAAGAACAGCATAAGCAATATTGTAAATATAATTAGTTTTCAGAAGGTATTTTACAGGCTTAACATTGACCTGTAATCATGAAACCTGAATGGTATTTCCAAGGTGGCACTTCCTAAGTACCTACTATATTTCCTATCAAATTCCACTACAGGGTAAAAATTAATGTTTTCCAAACTAAATATATCTAAGTTCAATTTTTAAGACATACGTAGGTCATTACTGTGTAGTGTGGTCTAAAAATGTTCTCATAAAAGATTTGACTTTTGGGACTGTGATCTTCAGAAATTTACCCTGGTCACTATCAGAGATCTTCTTGGTCACTCCTTTCCCCTGAGCGAAGATAGAGATTTCAGATAGCACTCCTAATGTACAGAGGGGACACTTTATGCTTGTTTAAGACAAGGCCTGCTCCTTTAACGGAATTTAGAAAGACAAAGTAATGATCAAAATTGATATCTTCTGACACAGTTTACTCAAAGAGTCTTAAACTGCAATGTGAACCGCTGTGCAATAAAGAGTGCTTTGGTTCAGTTACTCAAAGGATCCAGCAGTTGGGTCAAGGTAATGGAAATCGCCATTTTATGAACAAATAAAAGTTTTATTTCTATATTTGTGTTTATATTGGCAAGTTAGGAAGCTGTAGTTTGTTCCAGCAACACACAATGTCATGCCCTGTGCATGAAAGAAACCTCTGACCTCTGAGCCCAGGAAGTTGTGGAATAAGAGCTTGAGGCCCCACCCTGCAGCCCAGGACAGATGTGCCCATGGTTTGCCAAAGGAGTGTATTTCTGGGATAAACTATAGCTTCCTCTTAGAACTTAGGCTCATTATCATAAAGAAATTCCCTCATTTTCAGGGCCAAGAACCCTTCAGCATATCAATCGTAACAAAATAATTAATAATTTATTATAACTTATCCTGCTAAAACTGTGCAGATCTTAGATTAAAATCCAGATTCTAGTTGTTACGCTGATTTGTGCTTGAACCCTTGGATTGCTCCTTATGCTTATGTTTAGTATTGTTTTAGTATTGGAGAATTTGATATATTCCACAAGCAATTGGAAATGTGTACAATGACATAAATTAGGGCTATAATTGGGTCACAAATGGGGATAGGTAGGACTGCAGGATAGTTCCCAACTTCCTCAAATGAGGGCAAAAATGGACAACACAACATGATATGTACCATGTACTTGCTCGTTGCTTTAGAAGATGCTGCAAAATAATAATCCTAAGTGGGCCATGTTAAAGGTCAAGCATAGCACGTTGAGAAGTTTTTCAGTTGTTATAGGATAGCTTGTAATGATTTTATGGAAGGAGAACTAATACCTTCTATACTCGAAAAATCAGTAAAGAGTTTAGATTTAGTGCGTTGTAGTGTGGTAGTAGTATAGTGCAGTGCCAAATGAAAAAGATTTATTGAACTAAAGACTGAAATTTTTGGAAAGCTATTAATAGCATAGATACATTTTGTTTGCCAGGAAAACAAAGCATTCCACTGCAAGTTGTAGTGTATATAACTATGTATGTGAAAAAATAAACTTTGATTTAGATTTTTTTATTTGAAAAATGAAATTGTGCTGTCTCCAGTTTGGCATGCTGGCTCTTATGACCACTGATGGTTTCTGAGGTCCCAATTACAGAAGCTGTGAAGTTGAAGAGGATAATGTACAAGGCCGTAAGTATGTGGCTAGGGGTGCCATGTGGTTTATGTACTGTGGCATGCTATAGGAGAGGGGTGGATCTTACGAGCTTGGTGGTGATAAGCTGCATGGTGGCAGTGCAGCGTTGTGTGCTATCGTCATAGTGCATAAAGAACATATGAAACTGATGAGTCGTGCATTAATGGTGCTAGCGGTGGATCAGTGATGACCCCTGAGCAGGGCTTGTTATGTTGTGGTTGCTGGTACGAAGAGTGTGCTGGGCCCTATGTGAAATTTTTATGGACTTTAATATATTTTACCTTATCCTTACCTGTAATCCTATCTTTCTAGCAAAATATATGCCAAACATCATGAGAGATGTGTAAAATAGTTAAAAAGAATGTAGATAAAAACATTTTAAATAGTCAGTAAATCACTAAACTCAATAGTGATCATTCAATTGTTTTAAAATTAGTTTCATTTTATTATTTTATGTAATTTTGTTATAGTTTTAAGATGTTTTAAGTGATTTATTTCATGTTATATATTTATTTTATTTATTTATTTGCAGATACGTTTTTTAATGTTAAGACCTATTTGGTGCTAGTCACAAATGAAAATAAAACAAAGTAGATAATGCATTTTATCTTGAAGAGAATCTCAACAAAGACAAAATCTTCATTCAGGTGAATGCATGCAGAAGATTTTCTCAGAACCGTGAGATGTGAGGATTTTATCACAGTACCATCTTAAGTTTTTGTTTTGATGCATTCTTTAAAATAACACCCAGTGATCTACCTGCTGCTCAGGTTTCACCAAAAAAAAAATATTTTTTCTGAATTTTTAAAATCTCATAAATGTCAGTAAACACAGGGATTTCCTGCTGTGTTTTCAATGGTAATAGAAAATTGTGTGATATAAACAGAAAGCAGTGATTTGAAATCACATACACAAATCGCAACATTTGATGATTTAACTCCTGTACCTGATCTTTTATTATTTGATCCTTTTTTAACTCCATCCTATGTTTGTAATACAGTCCATATGCATTTGGATTTGATGCATGTGTTAATGACACCTTTATAGGGCAGCTGTGAGGAATATTGGTCTAATTGATGGTGGTTAAATGTGTACTTTGTTTATTTACTAGATTTTTGTCCTGTTGTATTTTATGTTTGGTTTCTGAATCCTTTAGTCGGTTGTGTTGATCAATGTTTATGTTTGATGTTTGTTGTTGATGCGTTTTGAACGACAGCGGTGAGTGATGCTTATTAATTACATTCATTCATTATCTGTAACCACTTATCCAGTTCAGGGTCACGGTGGGTCCAGAGCCTACCTGGAATCATTTGGCGTAAGGCGGGAATACACCCTGGAGGGGGTGCCAGTCCTTCACAGGGCGACACAGACACACACATTCACATCCACTCACACCTACGGACACTTTGGAGTCGCCACGGGACACGGGGAGAACACACAAACTCCTCACAGACAGTCACCCGGAGGGGGAATTGAACCCACAACCTCCAGGCCCCTGGAGCTGTGTAAATGCGACATTACCTGCTGCGCCACCATGTCACCCTTATTAATTACATGTTAATTGTGAATGCATATAGAGTGGGGCTCAGCGAAGTTTGCTAATTTGATGTTTGTTAGTGATGTAATTAGAGGGAAGTGGTAAGTATTGTTGTTTACTTGCTGTTGGTTAATAGATGACTGTTGTTTGTTTTTTGTTTTTTGTTTTTTTGACTTGAAGCTCTTTAAGGTGATGCTAATCATATTGATTTCTTTAGTTATGCCACTATTTGATTTAACTTTAATATATTGTTTTATAATCAATATCAATATAAACAAATCTGTAATTAATCATTTTTACAATGTGGTATGTTTCAGAAAAATGCAGTTAGTCCACTTCTCTCAGCTCTCCCTGTGAACACCTGACCATTTTTTTTACATACCCTGGACATTTGCCAGAAGTTCTGGATCACATAAATGACAATGATTTCTTGTGCATTCTCAGCTGAGGTGTAAACAAGTGCAGGACCTGTAGACTACACTACACACAGGTAAGTGCTCTACACACATTGGTTTACTTTAAAAATTTAGAAGTTTTTAATCTGTATATTTAAGTTTCATTTTAAATTTTCTTCAGAATGTAGCACAAATATTTCATGATTTATTTTAATATTTAGAACTAATTTGGTGTTAATTTGTCTATAATATAATATATAAAGTTTTCAAATATTTATGCCTTTTTGTCAAATTTTTTAACCACAATTTTCATTTTAACCACAACATTTCATTTTGTGAGGAGATGTATAGTAATATTTAAAAATGAGATCTGGTAAAACGGAGAAGGTTCTGTTAAAATCTAGTTTATCTCAGACTATCTCAGACATATGTGATTCATGCTTTTTATTTTGAGAAGCACAATGTTATTCTTCTATCTCTGCAAATCTGTATTTGTCATCCTGTCATCACTTGAATGTAGAAGCAGTAACCCTCATTTGATATAACCCTCATATGTAACAGAGTAACCTTCAGTAATATTTACTTCTCCACCCTGATCAGATTTCTCAGTCAGTTAGTTTGTACACAACGCAACTGATATGCAACCGATAGGATCATCATTTACAAAAGAAAACTGATCATATCAGCTTCATCATGCAGTTTTTCTAATTTCTTGTAAAACTTTAGAGATTAACTGATTTTCCCCAACAGAAAGAAGAATCCTCAGAGACATGGTGAGTTGGTATCCTTTCATTTTTTTAGAAATCTCATATCAACAATTTCAATGATAATGTATCTAAACAAAAATATATTTAAAAGTTTTATTGTTTAGTGCAAGTGTACTTGAGCTACAGGAGAAGTGTATATGTCAGATTTAATTTGGACACAATTAAAGCATAAACAGAGAATTTAATGAACAGATAATGTTAATAAAGACATTCATCAAGCAAAGTAGATACTGTAGAATTAAGTATCCATGATGAAATGGCTGAATCTTTGCTTAATTCAATTACAATACTAGTACTAGTGCAAATTCAGCCTTAAATTTGGCCTCAGATACATACTACAATTTCATCATAATTCCAGTCAGTTGTAAGTCAGTTTTATCCCTCTATAAATCAAGATAATACAACATAACTCAATATGACACAGTATATCTCAAAATACAATAAAAATAACTCAGTTTATTCCAGTAAATGCATCCATATCTCTCTCTGTTGTCTCCTGACACAGTATAACTCATTATGAATCAACATGAGTCAGCATAACCCTATATGACTCGATAAATCTCAGCATAACTCAGATTCACACAATAAAAACTTCCATATTGATTTCCTGTTTTCTTCTAATGAAAATATAACTGAATACAGTTAATTATCAACCAATATTGCTCAATAATAAATTAACTTTGCATTACTCTGTATAACCCGGTATGACTCAATATAAGTCAATATGATTCTAAATGACTCAGTATTATTCAATATGACTCGGTATAACTCAGTATGTCTCACTAGTATAACTTAGTATGACTCAGTATGGATCTTTATGAATCTATATTATTCAATATGAATTATTCAGTATGACTTGTTGTATTTCAATAAGAATATGACTCAGTATGCAACAGTACAACTCATTATGGCTCTATATGGTCTGTCTCAAGGTGACTGCTTATTTTGAATCAATGTGAAATTATATGACTCCGTATGACTCTATATAAATCATTATCATGTAATATAATGCAGTGTGACATTTTATGACTCAACATAACTCAAAATGACTCAGCACTATAACTCCTTTTGACACAATGTGGTCAAGAAGTTGAGTAAAACTCAGTATGATTCAATATGTATTTGTTTGAGTCAATATCACTAAATATGACTCAGTATGACTCATTATAATTCAGTATGGCTCAGTATGACTCAATTTGGCTCAGTAAAATTTAATATGACTCAGTATGACTCATTACAATTCAATATGACTCAGCATGACTCAGTTTGGCGCCGTAAAACTTGATATGACTGAGTATGACTCATTATAATTCAATATAACTAAGTATGACTCAGTTTGCCTCAATAAAACTTAATATGACTCAGTATGACTCATTTTAATTAAATAAGACTCAGTATGACTCAATATGACTCATTTTAGCTCAAGGTGAAACACTGAGGTGGTTTCCCAGACAGGGATTAAGCCTAGTCCTGGACTATGCAACACTTTGAATTGTGATTTTACATTAAAAGGAGCATATAGTCTAAAGCCTGGCTTAATCATTGTGTGGAAAACCACCCAAGTTTGACTAAGTAGAACCCACTCCCAGAGTCAATATAACTCAATATGATTCAGTACTATAGCTATGACTCACTTATGACTATCTTAAATGACTCAATATGACTCACTGTAACTTAATATGCATTTCATGCATGCATGGAAACATTAAATATTCCAGACAATACCTGAAGGAGCCATATGTGTGAAAGAAAATGTCTAAATTGTATATACTGGACATTTCCTTTAACTTCATGCTGCCCATCCCCTAGTACAAAGCCAGGCTAAAATCAGAGACAGATCATGTGTGAAAAGTGCAGGTAATGTTCCAGAAAATTCGGAATGATATTTTGCCTCCTGACCACCTAATGTCCCACTGAACAGTTCCTGTGGTGAGAACACATCTGGAAAATCTCAGACTGTGTGCTGCATGTCTGAAAAGGCATCTAACCCTAGAAGAGAAACATGTCCAGACATTTTCTGGAATTTATATTAAAACAACCTATGAATCAGTGTATTTCATACTGTACCATGCTGTAGAAGAGTGTCAAAAGTTACTAATGTGGCTATCTGTTGTCTCCTGTTTTAGCTGCTGTTTGTGGTAGTAGTGCTCCCCCTGCTGGTAGAGTCTCGTCCTGTCTCTAAAGATTTTTTTCCGGTGGACTGTGGAGAAGTGTTCACTAATGAATCCCTCCACAGCGGAGTGCGTACCATTTACCCATCAGGTCCTAAACAGCCACTTCAGGTTTACTGTGAGAAAAGCTGTGAAGGCAACAACGAGATATGGACCGTGAGCAACAACTTTAAACTTTCAGCTACATTTACACACAGACTGATCTGACTAACTAAGAGAAATCCTCTAAAATTTAGTCAGTATAGCAAATAGTTATTAATGTGAGATTTGCAGTAAGAATATCAAACAGCCATCAGTATATTAACAGACAATTGGGAGGAAAGTTATTTAATATAGTGAAGTTTGATTGAATGGTGAAGTGGGCATTTCAAAATAATGATTGGGACACATATTCATTACACTTAAAAGACATTTTATGGAATCACATTCTAAATCCATAGGCATTAATATGGAAGTCGTCCTCACTTTGCAGCTAAACTAGCTACAACTCTTCGGGAAAGGATTTCTACAAGATTTGAAGTGTGTTTCTGTGAAGTTTTGCCCATTAATCCAGAGAAGCATTTGCGAGGTTAGACACTGATGGATGAACAGACCTGGCTCACATTCGCCATTCTATTTCATCCCAAAGGTGTTTGACGGAGTCATGGTCAGAGTGCTGTGTGGAACCAGTCAAGTTCTTCCAAACCAGATTCACCCAGCTATGCTTTTATGACTTAGTCTTTATCTTACTTTGTGCAGTGGGGCACAGTCCTGCTGGAAGAGAAAAGGGCATTCCCCAAACTGTTTCCACAAAGTTGGAAGCATGCAATTCTTTATAGTCTCTTCATATTCTGAAGCATTAAGGCAACATTGGAACTAAGCAGCCTATGCCAGCCCCTGAAAAACAACCCCATAGCATTATCTCTATTTACAATTGGCAGAATGCAGTCAGGCAGGTGAAGTTTTCCCAGCATTTGCCAAATCCAGATTTGTCCTTAGACTACCTGACAAGTGTAATTTGTCACTCCCCCCAGAGTCCAGTGGAAGTGTGTTTTACACAACTCCATCTGACATTTTGCATTGTGCATTGTGATGTAAGGCTTGCATCTGGTCAGCCATACAAAACTATGCTATGAAGCCTCTGGCACAGTGTTTGTGTTGAGGTTTGGAATGTACTGTGCAACCCCAGCGCTCAACGATTCTGCACTGTAATTGTATGTAGTCTGCTACTTTGTGGCTGAATTGCTGTGGTTCCTAAATGCTTCCACTTTTTAATAACATCATTCAGAGCTGATAGTGGGACATTTAGGAGGGAAGAAAATTTCATGAACTGTTTCAATAGTGGTATCCGATTCCCGTACCAAACTCTATTTCAGAGAGCTTTTTAGAATGACACATTCTTTCACAAATGTTTGTTGCACACAGCCGGGTTAGGTGTTACACCTGTGACAATAGAACAAAACTTCTTGGGTCTTTGAGGAGTGTTCTCCCTGTGTCTATGTTGGTGAATGGAGTGGATGTGTGTCATTGTCCACTGGTGAGATTGTGTGAACAAGTGGGAGAGTGTGTGAAATTGTGCATGGTTCAGAGTGTGTTCCTGCCTTTTATCCAATGTTTCCACCAATGTTTAGAAAAACATAAATAATATTCTTACATCAATCTCACTAGGGCACATGTTAGCGATATTTACTAGATTTCAGAGGATTTCATGGCATACCACAAAAAAAATATTTGTCATTAACAAAATCCTTGTCTGTCAACATAGAGATGCTTCTTCAACTGACAATAAGACAGTTCTCTGATTTCACCAGGTGATCCAGAAGAGAATAGACGGCAGTGTGAGTTTCTACAGAACATGGCAGGAGTACCAGAATGGCTTTGGGAACTTGAGTGGAGAATACTGGCTGGGTGAGACATTCTACAGATGTGTAAATAAGGCTGGTTAGAGTAGTGGATAACACTACAGTCTCCCATGCAGAAGATCTATGGTGCTGTTCCTTACACTTCTTGCTCAGTAAGACATGATTATTACAGTGTAGACGCCAACAACATGAACCCTGTTGTATTTGCAGGTTTACAGAACCTCTACATCATGACTAACCTTGAAAAATACGAGCTGAGGGTGGACTTGGAGGATTTTGATGGCAGCACTGCCTTTGCAAAATACACCTACTTCACTGTGGATTCAAATGACAAAAATTACGCACTCCGCATTGGTGGCTACATCAATGGAGGAGCAGGTGGGAAAGCACTCAACACTCTTTATTCCAGTTGATTACACTTTGCATTTGCATGGGTGCATTTCCTTATGAAACTCTGGGAAGTACTATATCCTTAGCGCACTTGAGTAGGCTCACAGAAGTCAACACGACTGAAGCAGGAAAGCTTTCTCAGAGCATGAGGAAACACTGAGAAAATAACAAGACAAACAAAGAGTGGTGTTTAAACATAGAGCAACATAAATGAAGAATTATAGAGTTATAATGAGTGTACAGTGGTATAAAAAATATTATCAATTATAATTTCATTTACAATTTGGAGATATGTAATATCAAAATGTTGGGAATAGGACCAAACTTCCCCCCTCAGACCTATATAGAAATAGGAGCAGTGTTTTGCTGCTACCGCACTCTTACATATTTAGCCTCGTGCCTGGTTCCCCTACCCTCCTCTTTCTCACTTTTTCTTCACATGTTACTATGGCATCTTTCTAATGACATACATTTCAACTGATGAATGTCTTGCAAATGACTCCAGTGAGCCAAATGGGTCGCATTTGTGCAACACCCAGTTGCATCATCATCCTCCATACCAATAACGCTTCCATCATCAAAATAATTAATAAAGGATGTTTAATGCTGTTACTCCATCACCTGATGTGGTGCTCAGCCATGCACCAGGTTATTAATACACCAGTTTATTCTTGGACTCACTGACCCCTTTCCGCTCACCTACTCAGGATTCAGGACACCTCAACCCATTTTAAGGTGGCACGGTGGCGCAGCAGGTAATGTCACACAGTTCCAGGGACCTGGAGGTTGTGGGTTCAATTCCCGCTCCGGGTGACTGTCTGTGAGGAGTTGGTTTGTTCTCCCCGTGTCCGTGTGGTTTTCCTCCGGGTGCTCCAGTTTCCTCCCACAGTCCAAAAACACACGTTATGTGGATTGGTGACTCAAAAGTGACCATAGGGGTGAGTGTGTGTGTTGCCCTGTGAAGGACTGGCGCCCCCTGCAGGGTGTATTCTTGCCTTGCGCCCAATGATTCCAGGTAGGCTCTGGACCCACCGTGACCCTGAATTGGATAAGTGGTTACAGATGATGGATGGATAATTATATTTTATTTTGTAACCAGGGACTGATACACAATAAAAGTGCTGGAATTTTGATTATAAATTATTTTCTTTAAATATATACACTGCAGTAGTTTACATAATGACAAGTTCAATTAAGGTGAGCAGTTCTCAAAATACTGGCAAAGGGGTCTCCAGAGGAATCAGTTTAAATGCCTCTGATTTAGATATGAATGGTCTTATATCAACAACTGTGTTGACAGGACGAGCTGGTAAAACTGGTGTGACATTAAGTTGAAGCTGATGGGGATCTCATGGTGAATTATTATGGATTATTATGAACATTAATAAGGAAGATTATATATATATTCAAAGGGACACATGTGGTTGTGTTTTCCAGGAGATGCCATGTCCAGTTTGAACGAGCGGAATTTTTTTACTTTTGATAAGGGCTGTGGAAACGCGTACTTTGCAGGATTCTGGTACTCCTGCTATTGGAATAACTACTGGCAGTCTACTAATCCTAACGGCCTCTACATGTCTGGGGTCCAAGTTAACTCATACATTGGGATGTACTGGCAGCCATGGAAAGGGAACTACAACGCTCTGAAGAGCATAGTGATGAAGATCCGCAGAGTTTCTGTGGATGAACTCAAGGTGTAGTTCTCTATGTGCAGTCACTACTCTGAAATCTACCATCTGCCGCTGAACTATTTTCTTTTTCAGACAATCTACAAGCAAAAATGATTAATCTATATTCATGATACTTTCATGATTGAACCAGCCTATACTCCATAATGTGGGTGCCCTGCATGGGGTGTTTAACAGGGGTTTATAAATAGGGGTTGGTACAGAATCTCTGAAACCTGCAGACCATTAGGTGTCAGTATAACAGCTTTTTAATACCATGAAGAAGGTTCACTGGGAAAAAACAACTAACGGCACCTTTCTAAACAAACACAATGTGGCATTCACAAGAACTGGGTGTAGTAGGAGTAGTATTTCCATATACACAGGTGAGAATGGTAAAAGGGATTTTACATCTCTGCATAAATATGACTTCCAAATTGAACAAATACCTGGATTTTAAGCCTGGAGTGAACTCATGGTTGGTCAGTGTAGCTGATAACTCCACTGGCCTCCACATAGTAAACTAGCATTCAATCACCAGTGTGGGCAGGATTTGTCCATATAGTCATATAATTCTATAATAATAAGTCATAATAATTCTATAAAAATAATAGGAATAAGGGTCCTTGAGCTCTTAACTATGACTCTTAACTATGACACTGTGTTATTGCTGTAGCATACATATGCTATCAGCGCAGCTAGAGGTTGCCACACACTGGACAATCTCATACCACCCCACCCCCGCATGTAATCTGTATAATCAATCATTCTGATTTGCTTTTTTGTTTTAATCTATGTTGATTTCTTTGTTTCAACCAAGTGAGAGTTTCTCAGATGTTTATTTGATCACTTGTGAAAATGATTTAAATATCTTTCATTATCTGGTTGTGAGTAATTCTGTTATGATTTTGAGAATTAAACTGCTAATGAAATAAATTTAAAAAGTGTTCAGACAAAATATGTTTTTTAATTATTTATTTACAAACTCACAATGGTCATAAAAGGAAGGTCACATTCACTGCTGATTCTGTTCATGAGCTCAACACACCTAGAGGAGAACACTAACTGCTGATTCTGTTCATGAGCTCAACACACCTAGAGGAGAACACTAACTGCTGATTCTGTTCATGAGCTCAACACACCTAGAGGAGAACACTAACTGCTGATTCTGTTCATGAGCTCAACACACTCAGAGGAAAACACAAACTGCTGATTCTGTTCATGAGCTCAACACACTCAGAGGAGAACACTAACTGCTGATTCTGTTCATCAGCTCAACACACTCGGAGGAGAACACTAACTGTTGATTCTGTACATCAGCTCAACACACTCAGAGGAAAACACAAACTGCTGATTCTGTTCATCAGCTCAACGCACTCAGAGGAGA